>NW_026736479.1:0-69000 GCF_949786415.1 Peromyscus eremicus
ATTCAACTCCATTTATGACTAAGAAACAAACGCTAGATTGCCCTACAAGAAACACACTCTGCTTTAGAGAAAAGAGCACTCTTCTACTCTACTGTGTTTCCTAAAGGGCCAGAACAGTGAGCTTGCTCAGAACATAAGAACTGAGCTTCCTACACACACGGGCCATATCTAGTTGAACTCTGATTAGGAAACTGACAAGAACAGTAGCTCCTCTTCTATCCGATACATTGTACTTGCTGGGATCAGACGCGAGTGCTATTTGCACTGTGTATGGCAATGGGAGCGAAATAGTGACTTTCCTTACCAGAAAACATCTCTTGCTCGTAGGACCAGAAACTGCATGTGATTCAACTCCATTTAGGACTGGGAAAAAAACGAGAGCTTTCCTTACAAGAAAACACACTCTGCTTTTGAGAAAAGAGCACTCTTCTACTCTACTGTGTTTCCTATAGGGCCAGAACAGTGAGCTTGCTCAGAACATAATAACTGTGCTTCCTACACACATGGGCCATATCTAGTTCAACTCTGCTTAGGAACCTGACAAGAACAGTAGATCCCGTTTAGTCCAATACACTGTACTTGCTGGGAACAGACGCCAGTGCTATTTGTCCTGTGTATGGCAATGGCAGCGCAATAGTGACTATTCTTACCATAAAACAACTCTTGCTCGTAGGACCAGAAACTGCATGTGTTTTCAACTCCATTTAGGACTGGGAAACAAACGCTAGCTCGCCTTACGAGAAACACACTCTGCTTTAGAGAAAAGAGCACTCTTCTACTCTACTGTGTTTCCCATAGGGCCAGAACAGTGAGCTTGCTCAGAACAAAAGAACTGTGCTTCCTACACACGGGCCATATCTAGTTGAACTCTGCTTAGGAAACTGACAAGAACAGTAGCTCCACTTCAGTCCAATACACTGTACTTGCTGGCAACAGACGAGAGTGCTATTTGCACTGAATATGGCAATGGGAGCGCAATAGGGGACTTTTCTTACCAGAAACCAACCCTTGCGCGTAGCACAGGAAAGTGCATGTGTTTCAACTCCATTTAGGACTGGGAAACAAATGCTACCTCGCCTTACAAGAAACACACTCTGCTTTAGAGAAAGAAGCACTCTTCTAGTCTACTGTGTTTCCTATGGGGTCCCAAACAGTGAGCTTGCTCAGAACAAAAAAAAATTGTGCTTCCTACACACACGGCCATATCTAGTTCAAGTCTGCTTAGGAACCTGACAAGAACAGTAGATCCTCTTCAGTCCAATACACTCTACTTGCTGGCAACAGACGCCAGTGCTATTTGTCCTGTTTATGGCAATGGCAGCGCAATAGTGACTTTCCTTACCAGAAAACAACTCTTCCTCATAGTACCAGAAACTTCATGGGATTCAACTCCTTTTAGGACTGGGAAATAAACGCTAGCTAGCCTTACAAGAAACACACTCTGCTTTAGAGAAAGGAGCACTCTTCTACTCTACTGTGTTTCTTATGGGGTCCAAAAAGTGAGCTTGCTCAGAACAAAAAAAAATTGTGCTTACTATACACACGGCCATATCTAGTTCAAGTCTGCTTAGGAACCTGACAAGAACAGTAGATCCTCTTCAGTCCAATACACTGTACTTGCTGGCAACAGACGCCAGTTCTATTTGTCCTGTGTAAGGCAATGGCAGCGCAATAGTGACTCTTCTTACCAGAAAACAACTCTTGCTCGTAGTACCAGAAACTGCATGGGATTCAACTCCATTTAGGACTGGGAAACAAATGCTACCTCGCCTTACAAGAAACACACTCTGCTTTAGAGAAAGAAGCACTCTTCTAGTCTACTGTGTTTCCTATGGGGTCCAAACAGTGAGCTTGCTCAGGACAAAAGAACTGTGCTTCCTACACACACAGACCATCTATAGTTCAACTCTGCTTAGGAACCTTACAAGAACAGTAGCTCCTCTTCAGTCCAATACTGTACTTGCTGGGAACAGACGCGAGTGCTATTTGCACTGTGTATGGCCATGGGAGCACGATAGTGACTTTCCTTACCAGAAAACAACTCTTGTTCGTAGGACTAGAAACTGCATGTGATTCAACTCCATTTAGGACTTGGAAACAAACGCTAGCTTGCCCTACAAGAAACATACTCTGCTTTAGAGAAAAGAGCACTCTTCTACTCTACTGTGTTTCCTAAAGGGCCAGAACAGTGAGCTTGCTCAGAACATAAGAACTGAGCTTCCAACACACACGGGCCATATCTAGTTCAACTCTGCTTAGGAAACTGACAAGAACAGTAGCTCCTCTTCAGTCTGATACACTGTACTGGCTGGGAACAGACGCCAGTGCTATTTGCACTGTGTATGGCAATGGCAGCGCAATAGTGACTATTCTTACCATAAAACAACTCTTACTCGTAGGACCAGAAACTGCATGTGTTTCAACTCCATTTAGGACTGGGAAACAAACGCTAGCTCGCCTTACAAGAAACACACTCTGCTTTAGAGAAAAGAGCACTCTTCTACTCTACTGTGTTTCCTATAGGGCCAGAACAGTGAGCTTGCTCAGAACATAATAACTGTGCTTCCTACACACACGGGCCATATCTAGTTCAACTCTGCTTAGGAACCTGACAAGAACAGTAGATCCCGTTTAGTCCAATACACTGTACTTGCTGGGAACAGACGCCAGTGCTATTTCTCCTGTGTATGGCAATGGCAGCGCAATAGTGACTATTCTTACCATAAAACAACTCTTGCTCGTAGGACCAGAAACTGCATGTGTTTCAACTCCATTTAGGACTGGGAAACAAACGCTAGCTCGCCTTACGAGAAACACACTCTGCTTTAGAGAAAAGAGCACTCTTCTACCCTACTGTGTTTCCCATAGGGCCAGAACAGTGAGCTTGCTCAGAACAAAAGAACTGTGCTTCCTACACACGGGCCATATCTAGTTGAACTCTGCTTAGGAAACTGACAAGAACAGTAGCTCCTCTTCAGTCCAATACACTGTACTTGCTGGCAACAGACGAGAGTGCTATTTGCACTGAATATGGCAATGGGAGCGCAATAGGGACTTTCCTTACCAGAAACCAACCCTTGCGCGTAGCACCAGAAAGTGCATGTGTTTCAACTCCATTTAGGACTGGGAAACAAATGCTACCTCGCCTTACAAGAAACACACTCTGCTTTAGAGAAAGAAGCACTCTTCTAGTCTACTGTGTTTCCTATGGGGTCCAAACAGTGAGCTTGCTCAGAACAAAAAAAATTGTGCTTCCTACACACACGGCCATATCTAGTTCAAGTCTGCTTAGGAATCTGACAAGAACAGTAGATCCTCTTCAGTCCAATACACTGTACTTGCTGGCAACAGACGCCAGTGCTATTTGTCCTGTTTATGGCAATGGCAGCGCAATAGTGACTTTCCTTACCAGAAAACAACTCTTCCTCATAGTACCAGAAACTTCATGGGATTCAACTCCTTTTAGGACTGGGAAATAAACGCTAGCTAGCCTTACAAGAAACACACTCTGCTTTAGAGAAAGGAGCACTCTTCTACTCTACTGTGTTTCTTATGGGGTCCAAAAAGTGAGCTTGCTCAGAACAAAAAAAATTGTGCTTCCTATACACACGGCCATATCTAGTTCAAGTCTGCTTAGGAACCTGACAAGAACAGTAGATCCTCTTCAGTCCAATACACTGTACTTGCTGGCAACAGACGCCAGTGCTATTTGTCCTGTTTATGGCAATGGCAGCGCAATAGTGACTTTCCTTACCAGAAAACAACTCTTTGCTCATAGTACCAGAAACTTCATGGGATTCAACTCCTTTTAGGACTGGGAAATAAACGCTAGCTAGCCTTACAAGAAACACACTCTGCTTTAGAGAAAGGAGCACTCCTCTAGTCTACTGTGTTTCCTATGCTTTCCAAACAGTGAGCTTGCACAGAACAAAAAAACTGTGCTTCCTACACACACGGACCATATGTAGTTCAACTCTGCTTAGAAACCTGACAAGAAGAGTAGCTCCTCTTCAGTCCAACACTGCACTTGCTGGGAACAGACGCGAGTGCTATTTGCACTGTGTATGGCAATGGGAGCGCAATAGTGACTTTCCTTACCAGAAAACAACTCTTGCTCGTAGGACCAGAAACTGCATGTGATTCAACTCCATTTAGGACTGGGAAACAAACGCTAGATCGCCTTACAAGAAAAACAATCTGCTTTTGAGAAAAGAGCACTCTCTACTCTACTGTGTTTCCTATGGGGTCCAAACAGTGAGCTTGCTCAGAACAAAAAAAAATTGTGCTTCCTACACACACAGCCATATCTAGTTCAAGTGTGCTTAGGAACCTGACAAGAACAGTAGATCCTCTTCAGTCCAATACACTGTACTTGCTGGCAACAGACGCCAGTTCTATTTGTCCTGTGTATGGCAATGGCAGCGCAATAGTGACTCTTCTTACCAGAAAATAACTCTTGCTCGTAGTACCAGAAACTGAATGGGATTCAACTCCATTTAGGACTAGGAAACAAATGCTACCTCGCCTTACAAGAAACACACTCTGCTTTAGAGAAAGAAGCACTCTTCTAGTCTACTGTGTTTCCTATGGGGTCCAAACAGTGAGCTTGCTCAGAACAAAAAAAAATTGTGCTTCCTACACACACGGCCATATCTAGTTCAAGTCTGCTTAGGAACCTGACAAGAACAGTAGATCCTCTTCAGTCCAATACACTGTACTTGCTGGCAACAGACGCCAGTGCTATTTGTCCTGTTTATGGCAATGGCAGCGCAATAGTGACTTTCCTTACCAGAAAACAACTCTTGCTCATAGTACCAGAAACTTCATGGGATTGAACTCCTTTTAGGACTGGGAAATAAACGCTAGCTAGCCTTACAAGAAACACACTCTGCTTTAGAGAAAGGAGCACTCTTCTAGTCTACTGTGTTTCCTATGGTTTACAAACAGTGAGCTTGCTCAGAACAAAAAAAACTGTGCTTCCTACACACACGGACCATATGTAGTTCAACTCTGCTTAGAAACCTGACAAGAAGAGTAGCTCCTCTTCAGTCCAACACTGTACTTGCTGGGAACAGAAGCGAGTGCTATTTGCACTGTGTATGGCAATGGGAGCGCAATAGTGACTTTCCTAACCAGAAAACAACTCTTGTTCGTAGGACCAGAAACTGCATGTGATTCAACTCCATTTAGGACTAAGAAACAAACGCTAGATTGCCCTACAAGAAACACACTCTGCTTTTGAGAAAAGAGCACTCTTCTTCTCTACTGTGTTTTCCTAAAGGGCCAGAACAGTGAGCTTGCTCAGAACATAAGAACTGAGCTTCCTACACACACGGGCCATATCTAGTTCAACTCTGCTTAGGAAACTGACAAGAACAGTAGCTCCTCTTCTATCCGATACATTGTACTTGCTGGGATCAGACGCGAGTGCTATTTGCACTGTGTATGGCAATGGGAGCGAAATGGTGACTTTCCTTACCAGAAAACATCTCTTGCTCGTAGGACCAGAAACTGCATGTGATTCAACTCCATTTAGGACTGGGGAAAAAAACGCGAGCTTTCCTTACAAGAAACACACTCTGCTTTTGAGAAAAGAGCACTCTTCTACTCTACTGTGTTTCCTATAGGGCCAGAACAGTGAGCTTGCTCAGAACATAATAACTGTGCTTCCTACACACACGGGCCATATCTAGTTCAACACTGCTTAGGAACCTGACAAGAACAGTAGATCCCGTTTAGTCCAATACACTGTACTTGCTGGGAACAGACGCCAGTGCTATTTGTATGGCAATTGTGTATGGCAATGGCAGCGCAATAGTGACTATTCTTACCATAAAACAACTCAGGCTCGTAGGACCAGAAACTGCATGTGTTTCAACTCCATTTAGGACTGGGAAACAAACGCTAACTCGCCTTACATGAAACACACTCTGCTTTTGAGAAAAGAGCACTCTTCTACTCTACTGTTTTTCCTATGGGGTCCAAACAGTGAGCATGCTCAGAACAAAAAAAATTGTGCTTCCTACACACACCGCAATATCTAGTTCAAGTCTGCTTAGAAACCTGACAAGAACAGTAGATCCTCTTCAGTCCAATATACTGTACTTGCTGGCAACAGACGCCAGTGCTATTTGTCCTGTGTATGGCAATGGCATCGCAATAGTGACTTTCCTTACCAGAAAACAACTATTGCTCATAGGAGACCAGAAACGGCATGATATTCTACTCCATTTAGGACTGGGAAACAAACGCTAGCTTGCCTTACAAGAAACAAACTCTGCTTTTGAGAAAAGAACACTCGTCTACTCTACTGTGTTTCCCATAGGGCTAGAACAATGAGCTTGCTCAGAACAAAAGAACTGTGCTTCCTGAACACATGGGGCATATCTAGTTCAACTCTGCTTATGAAACTGAGAAGAACAGCAGCTCCTCTTCAGTCCAATACACTGTACTTGCTAGGAACAGACGGGAGTGCTATTTGCACTGTGTATGGCAATGGGAGCGCAATAGTGACTTTCTTTACCAGAAAACAACTCTTGCTTGTAGGACCAGAAACTGCATGTGATTCAACTCCATTTAGGACTGGGAAACAAACGCTAGATCGCCTTACAAGAAAAAAAATCTGCTTTTGAGAAAAGAGCACTCTTCTACTCTACTGTGTTTCCTATGGGGTCCAAACAGTGAGCTTGCTCAGAACAAAAAAAATTGTGCTTCCTACACACACGGCCATATCTAGTTCAAGTCTGCTTAGGAACCTGACAAGAACAGTAGATCCTCTTCAGTCCAATACACTGTAGTTGCTGGCAACAGACGCCAGTTCTATTTGTCCTGTGTATGGCAATGGCAGCGCAATAGTGACTCTTCTTACCAGAAAACAACTCTTGCTCGTAGTACCAGAAACTGCATGGGATTCAACTCCATTTAGGACTGGGAAACAAATGCTACCTCGCCTTACAAGAAACACACTCTGCTTTAGAGAAAGAAGCACTCTTCTAGTCTACTGTGTTTCCTATGGGGTCCAAACAGTGAGCTTGCTCAGAACAAAAGAACTGTGCTTCCTACACACATGGAACATATGTAGTTCAACTCTGCTTAGGAACCTGACAAGAACAGTAGCTCCTCTTCAGTCCAACACTGTACTTGCTGGGAACAGACGCGAGTTCTATTTGCACTGTGAATGGCAATGGGAGCGCAATAGTGACTTTAGTTACCAGAAAACAACTCTTGTTTGTAGAACCAGAAACTGCATGTGATTCAATTGCATTTAGGACTAGGAAACAAACACTAGCTTGCCTTACAAGAAACACACTCTGCTTTTGAGAAAAGAGCACTCTTCAACTCTACTGTGTTTCCCATAGGGCCAGAACGGTGAGCTTGCTCAGAACATAAGAACTGAGCTTCCTACACACACGGGCCGTATCTAGTTCAACTCTGCTTAGGAAACTGACAAGAACAGTAGCTTCTCTTCAGTCCTATACACTGTACTTGCTGGGAACAGACGCCAGTGCTATTTGCACTGTGTATGGCAATGGGAGTGCAATAGTGACTTTCCTTACCAGAAAACAACTCTTGCTCATAGGACCAGAAACTGCATGTGATTCAACTCCATTTAGGACTGGGAAACAAATGCTACCTCGCCTTACATGAAACACACTCTGCTTTTGAGAAAAGAGCACTCTTCTACTCTACTGTGTTTCCTATAGGGCCAGAACAGTGAGCTTGCTCAGAACATAAGAACTGAGCTTCGTACACACACGGGCCATATCTAGTTCAACTCTGCTTAGGAAACTGACAAGAACAGTAGCTCCTCTTCAGTCCGATACACTGTACTTGCTGGGAACAGACGCCAGTGCTATTTGCACTGTGTATGGCAATGGGAGTGCAATAGTGACTTTCCTTACCAGAAAACAACTCTTGCTCATAGTACCAGAAACTGCATGGGATTCAACTCCATTTAGGACTGGGAAACAAACGCTATCTCGCCTTACTAGAAACACACCCTGCTTTAGAGAAAGAAGCACTCTTCTAGTCTACTGTGTTTCCTATGGGGTCCAAACAGTGAGGTTGCTCAGAACAAAAGAACTATGCTTCCTACACACACAGACCATATGTAGTTCAACTCTGCTTAGGAACCTTACAAGAACAGTAGCTCCTCTTCAGTTAAACACTGTACTTGCTGGGAACAGACGCGAGTGCTACTTGCACTGTGTATGGCAATGGGAGCACAATAGTGACTCATCTTACCAGAAAACAACTCTTCCTCATAGGACAAAAAACTGCATGTGACTCAACTCCATTTAGGACTGGGAAACAAACTCTAGCTCGCCTTACAAGAAACACACTCTGCTTTTGAGAAAAGAGCACTCTTCTACTCTACTGTGTTTCCCATAGGGCCAGAAAGGTGAGCTTGCTGAGAACAAAAAAACTGTGCTTCCTACAAACAAGGGCCATATCTAGTTCAACTCTGCTTAGGAAACTGACATGAACAGTAGATCCTCTTCAGTCCAATACACTGTACCTGCTGGGATCAGACGCGAGTGCTATTTGCACTCTGTATGTCAATGGGAGCGCAATAGTGACTTTCCTTAACAGAAAACAACTCTTGCTCGTAGGACCAGAAACTGCATGTGTTTCAACTCCATTTAGGACTGGGAAAAAAACGCTAGCTTGCCTTACAAGAAACACACTCTGCTTTTGAGAAAAGAGCACTCTTCTACTCTACTGTGTTTCCTATAGGGCCAGAACAGTGAGCTTCCTCAGAACATAATAACTGTGCTTCCTACACACACGGGCCATATCTAGTTCAACTCTTCTTAGGAACCTGACAAGAACAGTAGATCCCCTTTAGTCCAATACACTGTACTTGCTGGGAACAGACGCCAGTGCTATTTGTCCTGTGTATGGCAATGGCAGCGCAATAGAGACTATTCTTACCATAAAACAACTCTTGCTCGTAGGACCAGAAACTGCATGTGTTTCAACTCCATTTAGGACTGGGAAACAAACGCTAGCTCGCCTTACAAGAAACACACTCTGCTTTTGAGAAAAGAGCACTCTTCTACTCTACTGTGTTTCTTATAGGGCCAGAACAGTGAGCTTGCTCAGAACATAATAACTGTGCTTCCTACACACACGGGCCATATCTAGTTCAACTCTGCTTAGGAACCTGACAAGAACAGTAGATCCCCTTTAGTCCAATACACTGTACTTGCTGGGAACAGACGCCAGTGCTATTTGTCCTGTGTATGGCAATGGCAGCGCAATAGTGACTATTCTTACCATAAAACAACTCTTGCTCGTAGGACCAGAAACTGCATGTGTTTCAACTCCATTTAGGACTGGGAAACAAACGCTAGCTCGCCTTTCGAGAAACACACTCTGCTTTAGAGAAAAGAGCACTCTTCTACTCTACTGTGTTTCCCATGGGGCCAGAACAGTGAGCTTGCTCAGAACAAAAGAACTGTGCTTCCTACACACGGGCCATATCTAGTTGAACTCTGCTTAGGAAACTGACAAGAACAGTAGCTCCTCTTCAGTCCAATACACTGTACTTGCTGGCAACAGACGAGAGTGCTATTTGCACTGAATATGGCAATGGGAGCACAATAGGGACTTTCCTTACCAGAAAACAACCCTTGCGCGTAGCACCAGAAAGTGCATGTGTTTCAACTCCATTTAGGACTGGGAAACAAATGCTACCTTGCCTTACAAGAAACACACTCTACTTTAGAGAAAGAAGCACTCTTCTAGTCTACTGTGTTTCCTATGGGGTCCAAACAGTGAGCTTGCTCAGAACAAAAAAAATTGTGCTTCCTACACACACGGCCATATCTAGTTCAAGTCTGCTTAGGAACCTGACAAGAACAGTAGATCCTCTTCAGTCCAATACACTGTACTTGCTGGCAACAGACGCCAGTGCTATTTGTCCTGTTTATGGCAATGGCAGCGCAATAGTGACTTTCCTTACCAGAAAACAACTCTTCCTCATAGTACCAGAAACTTCATGGGATTCAACTCCTTTTAGGACTGGGAAATAAACGCTAGCTAGCCTTACAAGAAACACACTCTGCTTTAGAGAAAGGAGCACTCTTCTACTCTACTGTGTTTCTTATGGGGTCCAAAAAGTGAGCTTGCTCAGACAAAAAAAATTGTGCTTCCTATACACACGGCCATATCTAGTTCAAGTCTGCTTAGGAACCTGACAAGAACAGTAGATCCTCTTCAGTCCAATACACTGTACTTGCTGGCAACAGACGCCAGTTCTATTTGTCCTGTGTAAGGCAATGGCAGCGCAATAGTGACTCTTCTTACCAGAAAACAACTCTTGCTCGTAGTACCAGAAACTGCATGGGATTCAACTCCATTTAGGACTGGGAAATAAACGCTAGCTAGCCTTACAAGAAACACACTCTGCTTTAGAGAAAGGAGCACTCTTCTAGTCTACTGTGTTTCCTATGCTTTCCAAACAGTGAGCTTGCACAGAACAAAAAAACTGTGCTTCCTACACACACGGACCATATGTAGTTCAACTCTGATTAGAAACCTGACAAGAAGAGTAGCTCCTCTTCAGTCCAACACTGCACTTGCTGGGAACAGACGCGAGTGCTATTTGCACTGTGTATGGCAATGGGAGCGCAATAGTGACTTTCCTTACCAGAAAACAACTCTTGCTCGTAGGACCAGAAACTGCATGTGATTCAACTCCATTTAGGA
This sequence comes from Peromyscus eremicus, assembly GCF_949786415.1. Classification (NCBI taxonomy): domain Eukaryota; kingdom Metazoa; phylum Chordata; class Mammalia; order Rodentia; family Cricetidae; genus Peromyscus; species Peromyscus eremicus. The sequence continues at coordinate 10,714 of NW_026736479.1, forward strand.
CTGGGAAACAAACGCTAGATCGCCTTACAAGAAAAACAATCTGCTTTTGAGAAAAGAGCACTCTCTACTCTACTGTGTTTCCTATGGGGTCCAAACAGTGAGCTTGCTCAGAACAAAAAAAATTGTGCTTCCTACACACACGGCCATATCTAGTTCAAGTGTGCTTAGGAACCTGACAAGAACAGTAGATCCTCTTCAGTCCAATACACTGTACTTGCTGGCAACAGACGCCAGTTCTATTTGTCCTGTGTATGGCAATGGCAGCGCAATAGTGACTCTTCTTACCAGAAAATAACTCTTGCTCGTAGTACCAGAAACTGAATGGGATTCAACTCCATTTAGGACTAGGAAACAAATGCTACCTCGCCTTACAAGAAACACACTCTGCTTTAGAGAAAGGAGCACTCTTCTAGTCTACTGTGTTTCCTATGGTTTACAAACAGTGAGCTTGCTCAGAACAAAAAAACTGTGCTTCCTACACACACGGACCATATGTAGTTCAACTCTGCTTAGAAACCTGACAAGAAGAGTAGCTCCTCTTCAGTCCAACACTGTACTTGCTGGGAACAGAAGCGAGTGCTATTTGCACTGTGTATGGCAATGGGAGCGCAATAGTGACTTTCCTAACCAGAAAACAACTCTTGTTCGTAGGACCAGAAACTGCATGTGATTCAAATCCATTTAGGACTAAGAAACAAACGCTAGATTGCCCTACAAGAAACAAACTCTGCTTTAGAGAAAAGAGCACTCTTCTTCTCTACTGTGTTTCCTAAAGGGCCAGAACAGTGAGCTTGCTCAGAACATAAGAACTGAGCTTCCTACACACACGGGCCATATCTAGTTCAACTCTGCTTAGGAAACTGACAAGAACAGTAGCTCCTCTTCTATCCGATACATTGTACTTGCTGGGATCAGACGCGAGTGCTATTTGCACTGTGTATGGCAATGGGAGCGAAATGGTGACTTTCCTTACCAGAAAACATCTCTTGCTCGTAGGACCAGAAACTGCATGTGATTCAACTCCATTTAGGACTGGGAAAAAAACGCGAACTTTCCTTACAAGAAACACACTCTGCTTTTGAGAAAAGAGCACTCTTCTACTCTACTGTGTTTCCTATAGGGCCAGAACAGTGAGCTTGCTCAGAACATAATAACTGTGCTTCCTACACACACGGGCCATATCTAGTTCAACACTGCTTAGGAACCTGACAAGAACAGTAGATCCCGTTTAGTCCAATACACTGTACTTGCTGGGAACAGACGCCAGTGCTATTTGTATGGCAATTGTGTATGGAAATGGCAGCGCAATAGTGACTATTCTTACCATAAAACAACTCAGGCTCGTAGGACCAGAAACTGCATGTGTTTCAACTCCATTTAGGACTGGGAAACAAACGCTAACTCGCCTTACATGAAACACACTCTGCTTTTGAGAAAAGAGCACTCTTCTACTCTACTGTTTTTCCTATGGGGTCCAAACAGTGAGCATGCTCAGAACAAAAAAAATTGTGCTTCCTACACACACCGCAATATCTAGTTCAAGTCTGCTTAGAAACCTGACAAGAACAGTAGATCCTCTTCAGTCCAATATACTGTACTTGCTGGCAACAGACGCCAGTGCTATTTGTCCTGTGTATGGCAATGGCATCGCAATAGTGACTTTCCTTACCAGAAAACAACTATTGCTCATAGGACCAGAAACGGCATGATATTCTACTCCATTTAGGACTGGGAAACAAACGCTAGCTTGCCTTACAAGAAACAAACTCTGCTTTTGAGAAAAGAACACTCGTCTACTCTACTGTGTTTCCCATAGGGCTGGAACAATGAGCTTGCTCAGAACAAAAGAACTGTGCTTCCTGAACACATGGGGCATATCTAGTTCAACTCTGCTTATGAAACTGAGAAGAACAGCAGCTCCTCTTCAGTCCAATACACTGTACTTGCTAGGAACAGACGGGAGTGCTATTTGCACTGTGTATGGCAATGGGAGCGCAATAGTGACTTTCCTTACCAGAAAACAACTCTTGCTTGTAGGACAAGAAACTGCATGTGATTCAACTCCATTTAGGACTGGGAAACAAACGCTAGATCGCCTTACAAGAAAAAAAATCTGCTTTTGAGAAAAGAGCACTCTTCTACTCTACTGGTTTTCCTATGGGGTCCAAACAGTGAGCTTGCTCAGAACAAAAAAAATTGTGCTTCCTACACACACGGCCATATCTAGTTCAAGTCTGCTTAGGAACCTGACAAGAACAGTAGATCCTCTTCAGTCCAATACACTGTACTTGCTGGCAACAGACGCCAGTTCTATTTGTCCTGTGTATGGCAATGGCAGCGCAATAGTGACTCTTCTTACCAGAAAACAACTCTTGCTCGTAGTACCAGAAACTGCATGGGATTCAACTCCATTTAGGACTGGGAAACAAATGCTACCTCGCCTTACAAGAAACACACTCTGCTTTAGAGAAAGAAGCACTCTTCTAGTCTACTGTGTTTCCTATGGGGTCCAAACAGTGAGCTTGCTCAGAACAAAAGAACTGTGCTTCCTAACACACATGGAACATATGTAGTTCAACTCTGCTTAGGAACCTGACAAGAACAGTAGCTCCTCTTCAGTCCAACACTGTACCTGCTGGGAACAAACGCGAGTTCTATTTGCACTGTGAATGGCAATGGGAGAGCAATAGTGACTTTCCTTACCAGAAAACAACTCTTGTTTGTAGAACCAGAAACTGCATGTGATTCAATTGCATTTAGGACTAGGAAACAAACACTAGCTTGCCTTGCAAGAAACACACTCTGCTTTTGAGAAAAGAGCACTCTTCAACTCTACTGTGTTTCCCATAGGGCCAGAACGGTGAGCTTGCTCAGAACATAAGAACTGAGCTTCCTACACACACGGGCCGTATCTAGTTCAACTCTGCTTAGGAAACTGACAAGAACTGTAGCTCCTCTTCAGTCCTATACACTGTACTTGCTGGGAACAGACGCCAGTGCTATTTGCACTGTGTACGGCAATGGGAGTGCAATAGTGACTTTCCTTACCAGAAAACATCTCTTGCTCGTAGGACCAGAAACTGCATGTGATTCAACTCCATTTAGGACTGGGAAACAAACGCTAGCTCGCCTTACGAGAAACACACTCTGCTTTAGAGAAAAGACCACTCTTCTACTCTACTGTGTTTCCTAAAGGGCCAGAACAGTGAGCTTGCTCAGAACCAAAGAACTGTGCTTCCTACACACGGGCCATATCTAGTTCAACTCTGCTTAGGAAACTGACAAGAACAGTAGCTCCTCTTCAGTCCGATACACTGTAATTACTGGGAACAGACGCGAGTGCTATTTGCACTGTATATGGCAATGGGAGCACAATAGGGACTTTCCTTACCAGAAAACAACTCTTGCTCGTAGGACCAGAAAGTGCATGTGATTCAACTCGATTTAGGACTGGGAAACAAACTCTAGCTCGCCTTACAAGAAACACACTCTGCTTTTGAGAAAAGAGCACTCTTCTACTCTACTGTGTTTCCTATAGGGCCAGAACAGTGAGCTTGCTCAGAACATAAGAACTGAGCTTCGTACACACACGGGCCATATCTAGTTCAACTCTGCTTAGGAAACTGACAAGAACAGTAGCTCCTCTTCAGTCCAATACACTGTACTTGCTGGGAACAGACTCCAGTGCTATTTGCACTGTGTATGGCAATGGGAGTGCAATAGTGACTTTCCTTACCAGAAAACAACTCTTGCTCATAGTACCAGAAACTGCATGGGATTCAACTCCATTTAGGACTGGGAAACAAACGCTATCTCGCCTTACTAGAAACACACTCTGCTTTAGAGAAAGAAGCACTCTTCTAGTCTACTGTGTTTCCTATGGGGTCCAAACAGTGAGGTTGCTCAGAACAAAAGAACTATGCTTCCTACACACACAGACCATATGTAGTTCAACTCTGCTTAGGAACCTTACAAGAACAGTAGCTCCTCTTCAGTTAAACACTGTACTTGCTGGGAACAGACGCGAGTGCTACTTGCACTGTGTATGGCAATGGGAGCACAATAGTGACTCGTCTTACCAGAAAACAACTCTTCCTCATAGGACAAAAAACTGCATGTGACTCAACTCCATTTAGGACTGGGAAACAAACTCTAGCTCGCCTTACAAGAAACACACTCTGCTTTTGAGAAAAGAGCACTCTTCTACTCTACTGTGTTTCCCATAGGGCCAGAAAGGTGAGCTTGCTGAGAACAAAAAAACTGTGCTTCCTACAAACACGGGCCATATCTAGTTCAACTCTGCTTAGGAAACTGACATGAACAGTAGCTCCTCTTCAGTCCAATACACTGTACCTGCTGGGATCAGACGCGAGTGCTATTTGCACTCTGTATGTCAATGGGAGCACAATAGTGACTTTCCTTAACAGAAAACAACTCTTGCTCGTAGGACCAGAAACTGCATGTGATTCAACTCCATTTAGGACTGGGAAAAAAACGCTAGCTTGCCTTACAAGAAACACACTCTGCTTTTGAGAAAAGAGCACTCTTCTACTCTACTGTGTTTCCTATAGGGCCAGAACAGTGAGCTTCCTCAGAACATAATAACTGTGCTTCCTACACACACGGGCCATATCTAGTTCAACTCTGCTTAGGAACCTGACAAGAACAGTAGATCCCCTTTAATCCAATACACTGTACTTGCTGGGAACAGACGCCAGTGCTATTTGTCCTGTGTATGGCAATGGCAGCGCAATAGAGACTATTCTTACCATAAAACAACTCTTGCTCGTAGGACCAGAAACTGCATGTGTTTCAACTCCATTTAGGACTGGGAAACAAACGCTAGCTCGCCTTACAAGAAACACACTCTGCTTTAGAGAAAAGAGCACTCTTCTACTCTACTGTGTTTCCTATAGGGCCAGAACAGTGAGTTTGCTCAGAACAAAAGAGCTGTGCTTCCTACACACTGGCCATATCTAGTTGAACTCTGCTTAGGAAACTGACAAGAACAGTAGCTCCTGTTCAGTCCGATACACTGTACTTGCTGGGAACAGACGCGAGTGCTATTTGCACTGTATATGGCAATGGGAGCACAATAGGGACTTTCCTTACCAGAAAACAACTCTTGCTCGTAGGACCAGAAAGTGCATGTGATTCAACTCCATTTAGGACTGGGAAACAAATGCTAGCTCGCCTTACATGAAACACACTCTGCTTTTGAGAAAAGAGCACTCTTTTACTCTACTGTGTTTCCCATAGGGCTAGAACAATGAGCTTGTTCAGAACAAAAGAACTGTGCTTCCTACACACACGGGGCATATCTAGTTCAACTCTGCTTAGGAAACTGACAAGAACAGTAGCTCCTCTTCAGTCCAATACACTGTACTTGCTAGGAACAGACGGGAGTGCTATTTGCACTGTGTATGGCAATGGGAGCGCAATAGTGACTTTCCTTACCAGAAAACAACTCTTGCACGTAGGACCAGAAACTGCATGTGATTCAACTCCATTTAGGACTGGGAAAAAAACGCGAGCTTACCTTACAAGAAACACACTCTGCTTTAGAGAAAAGAGCACTCTTCTACTCTACTGTGTTTCCTATAGGGCCAGAACAGTGAGCTTGCTCAGGACAAAAGAACTGTGCTTCCTACACTCGGGCCATATCTAGTTCAACTCTGCTTATGAAACTGACAAGAACAGTAGTTCTTCTTCAGTCCGATACACTGTACTTGCTGGGAACAGACGCGAGTGCTATTTGCACTGTATATGGCAATGAGAACGCAATAGGGACTTTCCTTACCAGAAAACAACTCTTGCTCGTAGGACCAGAATGTGCATGTAATTCAACTCCATTTAGGACTGGGAAAAACAAATGCTACCTCGCCTTACATGAAACACACTCTGCTTTTGAGAAAAGAGCACTCTTCTACTCTACTGTGTTTCCTATGGGGTCCAAACAGTGAGCTTGCTCAGAACAAAAGAACTGTGCTTCCTACACACATGGGCCATATCTAGTTCAACTCTGCTTAGGAAACGAAAAAGAACAGTAGATCCTCTTCAGTCCAATACACTGTACTTTCTGGGAACAGACGCGAGTGCTATTTGCACTGTGTAGGGCAATTGGAGCACAATAGTGTCTCGTCTTACCAGAAAACAACTCTTGCTCATAGGACAAAAAACTGCTTTTGACTCAACTACATTTAGGACTGGGAAACAAACGCTAGTTCGCCTTACAAGAAACACACTCTGCTTTTGAGAAAAGAACACTCTTCTAATCTACTGTGTTTCCCATAGGGCCAGAACAATGAGCTTGCTCAGAACAAAAGAACTGTGCTTACTTCACACACGGGGCATATCTAGTTCAACTCTGCTTAGGAAACTGAGAAGAACAGTAGCTCCTCTTCAGTCCAATACACTGTACTTGCTAGGAACAGACGGGACTGCTATTTGCACTGAGTATGGCAATGGGAGCGCAATAGTGACTTTCCTTACCAGAAAACAACTCTTGCTCGTAGGACTAGAAACTGCATGTGATTCAACTCCATTTAGGACTGGGAAACAAACGCTAGCTCGCCTTACAAGAAACACAGTCTGCTTTTGAGAAAAGAGCACTCTTCTACTCTACTGTGTTTCCTATGGGGTCCAAACAGTGAGCTTGCTCAGAACAAAAAAAATTGTGCTTCCTATACACACGGCCATATCTAGTTCAAGTCTGCTTAGGAACCTGACAAGAACAGTAGATCCTCTTCAGTCCAATACACTGTACTTGCTGGCAACAGACGCCAGTGCTATTTGTCCTGTGTATGGCAAGGCAGCACAATAGTGACTTTCCTTACCAGAAAACAACTCTTGCTCATAGTACCAGAAACTGCATGGGATTAAACTCCATTTAGGACTGAGAAAAAAACACTAGCTCGCCTTACAAGAAACACACTCTGCTTTAGAGAAAGGAGCACTCATCTAGTCTACTGTGTTTCCTATGGGGTCCAAACAGTGAGCTTGCTCAGAACAAAAGAACTGTGCTTCCTACACACACGGACCATATGTAGTTCAACTCTGCTTAGGAACGTGACAAGAAGAGTAGCTCCTCTTCAGTCCAACACTGTACTTGCTGGGAACAGACGCGAGTGCTATTTGCACTGTGTATGGCAATGGGAGCGCAATAGTGACTTCCTTACCAGAAAACAACTCTTGCTCGTAGGACTAGAAACTGCATGTGATTCAACTCCATTTAGAACTGGGAAACAAACGCTAGCTCGCCTTAAAAGAAACACAGTCTGCTTTTGAGAAAAGAGCACTCTTCTACTCTACTGTGTTTCCTATGGTGTCCAAACAGTGAGCTTGCTCATAACAAAAGAACTGTGCTTCCTACACACACGGACCATATGTAGTTCAACTCTGCTTATGAACCTGACAAGAACAGTAGCTCCTCTTCAGTCCAACACTGTACTTGCTGGGAACAGACACGAGTGCTATTTGCACTGTGTATGGCAATGGGAGCGCAATAGTGACTTTCCTTACCAGAAAACAACTCTTGCTCGTAGGACTAGAAACTGCATGTGATTCAACTCCATTTAGGACTGGGAATAAAACGCCAGCTCGCCTTAAAAGAAACACAGTCTGCTTTTGAGAAAAGAGCACTCTTCTACTCTACTGTGTTTCCTATGGGGTCCAAACAGTGAGCTTGCTCAGAACAAAAAAAATTGTGCTTCCTATACACACGGCCATATCTAGTTCAAGTCTGCTTAGGAACCTGACAAGAACAGTAGATCCTCTTCAGTCCAATACACTGTACTTGCTGGCAACAGACGCCAGTGCAATTTCTCCTGTGTATGGCAAGGCAGCACAATAGTGACTTTCCTTACCAGAAAACAACTCTTGCTCATAGTACCAGAAACTGCATGGGATTAAACTCCATTTAGGACTGAGAAACAAACACTAGCTCGCCTTACAAGAAACACACTCTGCTTTAGAGAAAGGAGCACTCTTCTAGTCTACTGTGTTTCCTATGGTTTACAAACAGTGAGCTTGCTCAGAACAAAAAAACTGTGCTTCCTACACACACGGACCATATGTAGTTCAACTCTGCTTAGAAACCTGACAAGAAGAGTAGCTCCTCTTCAGTCCAACACTGTACTTGCTGGGAACAGACGCGAGTGCTATTTGCACTGTGTATGGCAATGGGAGCGCAATAGTGACTTTCCTAACCAGAAAACAACTCTTGTTCGTAGGACCAGAAACTGCATGTGATTCAACTCCATTTAGGACTAAGAAACAAACGCTAGATTGCCCTACAAGAAACACACTCTGCTTTAGAGAAAAGAGCACTCTTCTACTCTACTGTGTTTCCTAAAGGGCCAGAACAGTGAGCTTGCTCAGAACATAAGAACTGAGCTTCCTACACACACGGGCCATATCTAGTTCAACTCTGCTTAGGAAACTGACAAGAACAGTAGCTCCTCTTCTATCCGATACATTGTACTTGCTGGGATCAGACGCGAGTGCTATTTGCACTGTGTATGGCAATGGGAGCGAAATAGTGACTTTCCTTACCAGAAAACATCTCTTGCTCGTAGGACCAGAAACTGCATGTGATTCAACTCCATTTAGGACTGGGAAAAAAAACGCGAGCTTTCCTTACAAGAAACACACTCTGCTTTTGAGAAAAGAGCACTCTTCTACTCTACTGTGTTTCCCTATAGGGCCGGAACAGTGAGCTTGCTCAGAACATAATAACTGTGCTTCCTACACACACGGGCCATATCTAGTTCAACTCTGCTTAGGAAACTGACAAGAACAGTAGATCCCCTTTAGTCCAATACACTGTACTTGCTGGGAACAGACGCCAGTGCTATTTGTCCTGTGTATGGGAATGGCAGCGCAATAGTGACTATTCTTACCATAAAACAACTCTTGCTCGTAGGACCAGAAACTGCATGTGTTTCAACTCCATTTAGGACTGGGAAACAAACGCTAGCTCGCCTTACGAGAAACACACTCTGCTTTAAAGAAAAGAGCACTCTTCTACTCTACTGTGTTTCCTAAAGGGCCAGAACAGTGAGCTTGCTCAGAACAAAAGAACTGTGCTTCCTACACACGGGCCATATCTAGTTCAACTCTGCTTAGGAAACTGACAAGAACAGTAGCTCCTCTTCAGTCCGATACACTGTAATTACTGGGAACAGACGCGAGTGCTATTTGCACTGTATATGGCAATGGGAGCACAATAGGGACTTTCCTTACCAGAAAACAACTCTTGCTCGTAGGACCAGAAAGTGCATGTGATTCAACTCGATTTAGGACTGGGAAACAAACTCTAGCTCGCCTTACAAGAAACACACTCTGCTTTTGAGAAAAGAGCACTCTTCTACTCTACTGTGTTTCCTATAGGGCCAGAACAGTGAGCTTGCTCAGAACATAAGAACTGAGCTTCGTACACACACGGGCCATATCTAGTTCAACTCTGCTTAGGAAACTGACAAGAACAGTAGCTCCTCTTCAGTCCGATACACTGTACTTGCTGGGAACAGACTCCAGTGCTATTTGCACTGTGTATGGCAATGGGAGTGCAATAGTGACTTTCCTTACCAGAAAACAACTCTTGCTCATAGTACCAGAAACTGCATGGGATTCAACTCCATTTAGGACTGGGAAACAAACGCTATCTCGCCTTACTAGAAACACACTCTGCTTTAGAGAAAGAAGCACTCTTCTAGTCTACTGTGTTTCCTATGGGGTCCAAACAGTGAGGTTGCTCAGAACAAAAGAACTATGCTTCCTACACACACAGACCATATGTAGTTCAACTCTGCTTAGGAACCTTACAAGAACAGTAGCTCCTCTTCAGTTAAACACTGTACTTGCTGGGAACAGACGCGAGTGCTACTTGCACTGTGTATGGCAATGGGAGCACAATAGTGACTCGTCTTACCAGAAAACAACTCTTCCTCATAGGACAAAAAACTGCATGTGACTCAACTCCATTTAGGACTGGGAAAAAAACGCTAGCTTGCCTTACAAGAAACACACTCTGCTTTTGAGAAAAGAGCACTCTTCTACTCTACTGTGTTTCCTATAGGGCCAGAACAGTGAGCTTCCTCAGAACATAATAACTGTGCTTCCTACACACACGGGCCATATCTAGTTCAACTCTGCTTAGGAACCTGACAAGAACAGTAGATCCCCTTTAATCCAATACACTGTACTTGCTGGGAACAGACGCCAGTGCTATTTGTCCTGTGTATGGCAATGGCAGCGCAATAGAGACTATTCTTACCATAAAACAACTCTTGCTCGTAGGACCAGAAACTGCATGTGTTTCAACTCTATTAAGGACTGGGAAACAAACGCTAGCTCGCCTTACAAGAAACACACTCTGCTTTAGAGAAAAGAGCACTCTTCTACTCTACTGTGTTTCCTATAGGGCCAGAACAGTGAGTTTGCTCAGAACAAAAGAACTGTGCTTCCTACACACTGGCCATATCTAGTTGAACTCTGCTTAGGAAACTGACAAGAACAGTAGCTCCTGTTCAGTCCGATACACTGTACTTGCTGGGAACAGACGCCAGTGCTATTTGCACTGTATATGGCAATGGGAGCACAATAGGGACTTTCCTTACCAGAAAACAACTCTTGCTCGTAGGACCAGAAAGTGCATGTGATTCAACTCGATTTAGGACTGGGAAACAAACTCTAGCTCGCCTTACAAGAAACACACTCTGCTTTTGAGAAAAGAGCACTCTTCTACTCTACTGTGTTTCCTATAGGGCCAGAACAGTGAGCTTGCTCAGAACATAAGAACTGAGCTTCGTACACACACGGGCCATATCTAGTTCAACTCTGCTTAGGAAACTGACAAGAACAGTAGCTCCTCTTCAGTCCGATACACTGTACTTGCTGGGAACAGACTCCAGTGCTATTTGCACTGTGTATGGCAATGGGAGTGCAATAGTGACTTTCCTTACCAGAAAACAACTCTTGCTCATAGTACCAGAAACTGCATGGGATTCAACTCCATTTAGGACTGGGAAACAAACGCTATCTCGCCTTACTAGAAACACACTCTGCTTTAGAGAAAGAAGCACTCTTCTAGTCTACTGTGTTTCCTATGGGGTCCAAACAGTGAGGTTGCTCAGAACAAAAGAACTATGCTTCCTACACACACAGACCATATGTAGTTCAACTCTGCTTAGGAACCTTACAAGAACAGTAGCTCCTCTTCAGTTAAACACTGTACTTGCTGGGAACAGACGCGAGTGCTACTTGCACTGTGTATGGCAATGGGAGCACAATAGTGACTCGTCTTACCAGAAAACAACTCTTCCTCATAGGACAAAAAACTGCATGTGACTCAACTCCATTTAGGACTGGGAAAAAAACGCTAGCTTGCCTTACAAGAAACACACTCTGCTTTTGAGAAAAGAGCACTCTTCTACTCTACTGTGTTTCCTATAGGGCCAGAACAGTGAGCTTCCTCAGAACATAATAACTGTGCTTCCTACACACACGGGCCATATCTAGTTCAACTCTGCTTAGGAACCTGACAAGAACAGTAGATCCCCTTTAATCCAATACACTGTACTTGCTGGGAACAGACGCCAGTGCTATTTGTCCTGTGTATGGCAATGGCAGCGCAATAGAGACTATTCTTACCATAAAACAACTCTTGCTCGTAGGACCAGAAACTGCATGTGTTTCAACTCTATTAAGGACTGGGAAACAAACGCTAGCTCGCCTTACAAGAAACACACTCTGCTTTAGAGAAAAGAGCACTCTTCTACTCTACTGTGTTTCCTATAGGGCCAGAACAGTGAGTTTGCTCAGAACAAAAGAACTGTGCTTCCTACACACTGGCCATATCTAGTTGAACTCTGCTTAGGAAACTGACAAGAACAGTAGCTCCTGTTCAGTCCGATACACTGTACTTGCTGGGAACAGACGCCAGTGCTATTTGCACTGTATATGGCAATGGGAGCACAATAGGGACTTTCCTTACCAGAAAACAACTCTTGCTCGTAGGACCAGAAAGTGCATGTGATTCAACTCCATTTAGGACTGGGAAACAAATGCTAGCTCGCCTTACATGAAACACACTCTGCTTTTGAGAAAAGAGCACTCTTTTACTCTACTGTGTTTCCCATAGGGCTAGAACAATGAGCTTGTTCAGAACAAAAGAACTGTGCTTCCTACACACACGGGGCATATCTAGTTCAACTCTGCTTAGGAAACTGACAAGAACAGTAGCTCCTCTTCAGTCCAATACACTGTACTTGCTAGGAACAGACGGGAGTGCTATTTGCACTGTGTATGGCAATGGGAGCGCAATAGTGACTTTCCTTACCAGAAAACAACTCTTGCACGTAGGACCAGAAACTGCATGTGATTCAACTCCATTTAGGACTGGGAAAAAAACGCGAGCTTACCTTACAAGAAACACACTCTGCTTTAGAGAAAAGAGCACTCTTCTACTCTACTGTGTTTCCTATAGGGCCAGAACAGTGAGCTTGCTCAGGACAAAAGAACTGTGCTTCCTACACTCGGGCCATATCTAGTTCAACTCTGCTTATGAAACTGACAAGAACAGTAGTTCCTCTTCAGTCCGATACACTGTACTTGCTGGGAACAGACGCGAGTGCTATTTGCACTGTATATGGCAATGAGAACGCAATAGGGACTTTCCTTACCAGAAAACAACTCTTGCTCGTAGGACCAGAATGTGCATGTAATTCAACTCCATTTAGGACTGGGAAAAACAAATGCTACCTCGCCTTACATGAAACACACTCTGCTTTTGAGAAAAGAGCACTCTTCTACTCTACTGTGTTTCCTATGGGGTCCAAACAGTGAGCTTGCTCAGAACAAAAGAACTGTGCTTCCTACACACATGGGCCATATCTAGTTCAACTCTGCTTAGGAAACGAAAAAGAACAGTAGATCCTCTTCAGTCCAATACACTGTACTTTCTGGGAACAGACACGAGTGCTATTTGCACTGTGTAGGGCAATTGGAGCACAATAGTGTCTCGTCTTACCAGAAAACAACTCTTGCTCATAGGACAAAAAACTGCTTTTGACTCAACTACATTTAGGACTGGGAAACAAACGCTAGTTCGCCTTACAAGAAACACACTCTGCTTTTGAGAAAAGAACACTCTTCTAATCTACTGTGTTTCCCATAGGGCCAGAACAATGAGCTTGCTCAGAACAAAAGAACTGTGCTTACTTCACACACGGGGCATATCTAGTTCAACTCTGCTTAGGAAACTGAGAAGAACAGTAGCTCCTCTTCAGTCCAATACACTGTACTTGCTAGGAACAGACGGGACTGCTATTTGCACTGAGTATGGCAATGGGAGCGCAATAGTGACTTTCCTTACCAGAAAACAACTCTTGCTCGTAGGACTAGAAACTGCATGTGATTCAACTCCATTTAGGACTGGGAAACAAACGCTAGCTCGCCTTACAAGAAACACAGTCTGCTTTTGAGAAAAGAGCACTCTTCTACTCTACTGTGTTTCCTATGGGGTCCAAACAGTGAGCTTGCTCAGAACAAAAAAAATTGCGCTTCCTATACACACGGCCATATCTAGTTCAAGTCTGCTTAGGAACCTGACAAGAAGAGTAGATCCTCTTCAGTCCAATACACTGTACTTGCTGGCAACAGACGCCAGTGCTATTTCTCCTGTGTATGGCAAGGCAGCACAATAGTGACTTTCCTTACCAGAAAACAACTCTTGCTCATAGTACCAGAAACTGCATGGGATTAAACTCCATTTAGGACTGAGAAAAAACACTAGCTCGCCTTACAAGAAACACACTCTGCTTTAGAGAAAGGAGCACTCATCTAGTCTACTGTGTTTCCTATGGGGTCCAAACAGTGAGCTTGCTCAGAACAAAAGAACTGTGCTTCCTACACACACGGACCATATGTAGTTCAACTCTGCTTAGGAACGTGACAAGAAGAGTAGCTCCTCTTCAGTCCAACACTGTACTTGCTGGGAACAGACGCGAGTGCTATTTGCACTGTGTATGTCAATGGGAGCGCAATAGTGACTTCCTTACCAGAAAACAACTCTTGCTCGTAGGACTAGAAACTGCATGTGATTCAACTCCATTTAGAACTGGGAAACAAACGCTAGCTCGCCTTAAAAGAAACACAGTCTGCTTTTGAGAAAAGAGCACTCTTCTACTCTACTGTGTTTCCTATGGTGTCCAAACAGTGAGCTTGCTCATAACAAAAGAACTGTGCTTCCTACACACACGGACCATATGTAGTTCAACTCTGCTTATGAACCTGACAAGAACAGTAGCTCCTCTTCAGTCCAACACTGTACTTGCTGGGAACAGACGCGAGTGCTATTTGCACTGTGTATGGCAATGGGAGCGCAATAGTGACTTTCCTTACCAGAAAACAACTCTTGCTCGTAGGACTAGAAACTGCATGTGATTCAACTCCATTTAGGACTGGGAAAAAAACGCTAGCTCGCCTTAAAAGAAACACAGTCTGCTTTTGAGAAAAGAGCACTCTTCTACTCTACTGTGTTTCCTATGGGGTCCAAACAGTGAGCTTGCTCAGAACAAAAAAAATTGTGCTTCCTATACACACGGCCATATCTAGTTCAAGTCTGCTTAGGAACCTGACAAGAACAGTAGATCCTCTTCAGTCCAATACACTGTACTTGCTGGCAACAGACGCCAGTGCTATTTCTCCTGTGTATGGCAAGGCAGCACAATAGTGACTTTCCTTACCAGAAAACAACTCTTGCTCATAGTACCAGAAACTGCATGGGATTAAACTCCATTTAGGACTGAGAAACAAACACTAGCTCGCCTTACAAGAAACACACTCTGCTTTAGAGAAAGGAGCACTCTTCTAGTCTACTGTGTTTCCTATGGTTTACAAACAGTGAGCTTGCTCAGAACAAAAAAACTGTGCTTCCTACACACACGGACCATATGTAGTTCAACTCTGCTTAGGAACGTGACAAGAAGAGTAGCTCCTCTTCAGTCCAACACTGTACTTGCTGGGAACAGACGCGAGTGCTATTTGCACTGTGTATGGCAATGGGAGCGCAATAGTGACTTTCCTAACCAGAAAACAACTCTTGTTCGTAGGACCAGAAACTGCATGTGATTCAACTCCATTTAGGACTAAGAAACAAACGCTAGATTGCCCTACAAGAAACACACTCTGCTTTAGAGAAAAGAGCACTCTTCTACTCTACTGTGTTTCCTAAAGGGCCAGAACAGTGAGCTTGCTCAGAACATAAGAACTGAGCTTCCTACACACACGGGCCATATCTAGTTCAACTCTGCTTAGGAAACTGACAAGAACAGTAGCTCCTCTTCTATCCGATACATTGTACTTGCTGGGATCAGACGCGAGTGCTATTTGCACTGTGTATGGCAATGGGAGCGAAATAGTGACTTTCCTTACCAGAAAACATCTCTTGCTCGTAGGACCAGAAACTGCATGTGATTCAACTCCATTTAGGACTGGGAAAAAAAACGCGAGCTTTCCTTACAAGAAACACACTCTGCTTTTGAAAAAAGAGCACTCTTCTACTCTACTGTGTTTCCTATAGGGCCGGAACAGTGAGCTTGCTCAGAACATAATAACTGTGCTTCCTACACACACGGGCCATATCTAGTTCAACTCTGCTTAAGAACCTGACAAGAACAGTAGATCCCCTTTAGTCCAATACACTGTACTTGCTGGGAACAGACGCCAGTGCTATTTGTCCTGTGTATGGGAATGGCAGCGCAATAGTGACTATTCTTACCATAAAACAACTCTTGCTCGTAGGACCAGAAACTGCATGTGTTTCAACTCCATTTAGGACTGGGAAACAAACGCTAGCTCGCCTTACGAGAAACACACTCTGCTTTAGAGAAAAGAGCACTCTTCTACTCTACTGTGTTTCCTAAAGGGCCAGAACAGTGAGCTTGCTCAGAACAAAAGAACTGTGCTTCCTACACACGGGCCATATCTAGTTCAACTCTGCTTAGGAAACTGACAAGAACAGTAGCTCCTCTTCAGTCCGATACACTGTAATTACTGGGAACAGACGCGAGTGCTATTTGCACTGTATATGACAATGGGAGCACAATAGGGACTTTCCTTACCAGAAAACAACTCTTGCTCGTAGGACCAGAAAGTGCATGTGATTCAACTCGATTTAGGACTGGGAAACAAACTCTAGCTCGCCTTACAAGAAACACACTCTGCTTTTGAGAAAAGAGCACTCTTCTACTCTACTGTGTTTCCTATAGGGCCAGAACAGTGAGCTTGCTCAGAACATAAGAACTGAGCTTCGTACACACACGGGCCATATCTAGTTCAACTCTGCTTAGGAAACTGACAAGAACAGTAGCTCCTCTTCAGTCCGATACACTGTACTTGCTGGGAACAGACTCCAGTGCTATTTGCACTGTGTATGGCAATGGGAGTGCAATAGTGACTTTCCTTACCAGAAAACAACTCTTGCTCATAGTACCAGAAACTGCATGGGATTCAACTCCATTTAGGACTGGGAAACAAACGCTATCTCGCCTTACTAGAAACACACTCTGCTTTAGAGAAAGAAGCACTCTTCTAGTCTACTGTGTTTCCTATGGGGTCCAAACAGTGAGGTTGCTCAGAACAAAAGAACTATGCTTCCTACACACACAGACCATATGTAGTTCAACTCTGCTTAGGAACCTTACAAGAACAGTAGCTCCTCTTCAGTTAAACACTGTACTTGCTGGGAACAGACGCGAGTGCTACTTGCACTGTGTATGGCAATGGGAGCACAATAGTGACTCGTCTTACCAGAAAACAACTCTTCCTCATAGGACAAAAAACTGCATGTGACTCAACTCCATTTAGGACTGGGAAACAAACTCTAGCTCGCCTTACAAGAAACACACTCTGCTTTTGAGAAAAGAGCACTCTTCTACTCTACTGTGTTTCCCATAGGGCCAGAAAGGTGAGCTTGCTGAGAACAAAAAAACTGTGCTTCCTAAAAACACGGGCCATATCTAGTTCAACTCTGCTTAGGAAACTGACATGAACAGTAGCTCCTCTTCAGTCCAATACACTGTACCTGCTGGGATCAGACGCGAGTGCTATTTGCACTCTGTATGTCAATGGGAGCGCAATAGTGACTTTCCTTAACAGAAAACAACTCTTGCTCGTAGGACCAGAAACTGCATGTGATTCAACTCCATTTAGGACTGGGAAAAAAACGCTAGCTTGCCTTACAAGAAACACACTCTGCTTTTGAGAAAAGAGCACTCTTCTACTCTACTGTGTTTCCTATAGGGCCAGAACAGTGAGCTTCCTCAGAACATAATAACTGTGCTTCCTACACACACGGGCCATATCTAGTTCAACTCTGCTTAGGAACCTGACAAGAACAGTAGATCCCCTTTAATCCAATACACTGTACTTGCTGGGAACAGACGCCAGTGCTATTTGTCCTGTGTATGGCAATGGCAGCGCAATAGAGACTATTCTTACCATAAAACAACTCTTGCTCGTAGGACCAGAAACTGCATGTGTTTCAACTCCATTTAGGACTGGGAAACAAACGCTAGCTCGCCTTACAAGAAACACACTCTGCTTTAGAGAAAAGAGCACTCTTCTACTCTACTGTGTTTCCTATAGGGCCAGAGCAGTGAGTTTGCTCAGAACAAAAGAACTGTGCTTCCTACACACTGGCCATATCTAGTTGAACTCTGCTTAGGAAACTGACAAGAACAGTAGCTCCTGTTCAGTCCGAAACACTGTACTTGCTGGGAACAGACGCGAGTGCTATTTGCACTGTATATGGCAATGGGAGCACAATAGGGACTTTCCTTACCAGAAAACAACTCTTGCTCGTAGGACCAGAAAGTGCATGTGATTCAACTCCATTTAGGACTGGGAAACAAATGCTAGCTCGCCTTACATGAAACACAGTCTGCTTTTGAGAAAAGAGCACTCTTTTACTCTACTGTGTTTCCCATAGGGCTAGAACAATGAGCTTGTTCAGAACAAAAGAACTGTGCTTCCTACACACACGGGGCATATCTAGTTCAACTCTGCTTAGGAAACTGACAAGAACAGTAGCTCCTCTTCAGTCCAATACACTGTACTTGCTAGGAACAGACGGGAGTGCTATTTGCACTGTGTATGGCAATGGGAGCGCAATAGTGACTTTCCTTACCAGAAAACAACTCTTGCACGTAGGACCAGAAACTGCATGTGATTCAACTCCATTTAGGACTGGGAAAAAAACGCGAGCTTACCTTACAAGAAACACACTCTGCTTTAGAGAAAAGAGCACTCTTCTACTCTACTGTGTTTCCTATAGGGCCAGAACAGTGAGCTTGCTCAGGACAAAAGAACTGTGCTTCCTACACTCGGGCCATATCTAGTTCAACTCTGCTTATGAAACTGACAAGAACAGTAGTTCCTCTTCAGTCCGATACACTGTACTTGCTGGGAACAGACGCGAGTGCTATTTGCACTGTATATGGCAATGAGAACGCAATAGGGACTTTCCTTACCAGAAAACAACTCTTGCTCGTAGGACCAGAATGTGCATGTAATTCAACTCCATTTAGGACTGGGAAAAACAAATGCTACCTCGCCTTACATGAAACACACTCTGCTTTTGAGAAAAGAGCACTCTTCTACTCTACTGTGTTTCCTATGGGGTCCAAACAGTGAGCTTGCTCAGAACAAAAGAACTGTGCTTCCTACACACATGGGCCATATCTAGTTCAACTCTGCTTAGGAAACGAAAAAGAACAGTAGATCCTCTTCAGTCCAATACACTGTACTTTCTGGGAACAGACGCGAGTGCTATTTGCACTGTGTAGGGCAATTGGAGCACAATAGTGTCTCGTCTTACCAGAAAACAACTCTTGCTCATAGGACAAAAAACTGCTTTTGACTCAACTACATTTAGGACTGGGAAACAAACGCTAGTTCGCCTTACAAGAAACACACTCTGCTTTTGAGAAAAGAACACTCTTCTAATCTACTGTGTTTCCCATAGGGCCAGAACAATGAGCTTGCTCAGAACAAAAGAACTGTGCTTACTTCACACACGGGGCATATCTAGTTCAACTCTGCTTAGGAAACTGAGAAGAACAGTAGCTCCTCTTCAGTCCAATACACTGTACTTGCTAGGAACAGACGGGACTGCTATTTGCACTGAGTATGGCAATGGGAGCGCAATAGTGACTTTCCTTACCAGAAAACAACTCTTGCTCGTAGGACTAGAAACTGCATGTGATTCAACTCCATTTAGGACTGGGAAACAAACGCTAGCTCGCCTTACAAGAAACACAGTCTGCTTTTGAGAAAAGAGCACTCTTCTACTCTACTGTGTTTCCTATGGGGTCCAAACAGTGAGCTTGCTCAGAACAAAAAAAATTGTGCTTCCTATACACACGGCCATATCTAGTTCAAGTCTGCTTAGGAACCTGACAAGAACAGTAGATCCTCTTCAGTCCAATACACTGTACTTGCTGGCAACAGACGCCAGTGCTATTTGTCCTGTGTATGGCAAGGCAGCACAATAGTGACTTTCCTTACCAGAAAACAACTCTTGCTCATAGTACCAGAAACTGCATGGGATTAAACTCCATTTAGGACTGAGAAAAAAACACTAGCTCGCCTTACAAGAAACACACTCTGCTTTAGAGAAAGGAGCACTCATCTAGTCTACTGTGTTTCCTATGGGGTCCAAACAGTGAGCTTGCTCAGAACAAAAGAACTGTGCTTCCTACACACACGGACCATATGTAGTTCAACTCTGCTTAGGAACGTGACAAGAAGAGTAGCTCCTCTTCAGTCCAACACTGTACTTGCTGGGAACAGACGCGAGTGCTATTTGCACTGTGTATGGCAATGGGAGCGCAATAGTGACTTCCTTACCAGAAAACAACTCTTGCTCGTAGGACTAGAAACTGCATGTGATTCAACTCCATTTAGGACTGGGAAAAAAACGCTAGCTCGCCTTAAAAGAAACACAGTCTGCTTTTGAGAAAAGAGCACTCTTCTACTCTACTGTGTTTCCTATGGGGTCCAAACAGTGAGCTTGCTCAGAACAAAAAAAATTGTGCTTCCTATACACACGGCCATATCTAGTTCAAGTCTGCTTAGGAACCTGACAAGAACAGTAGATCCTCTTCAGTCCAATACACTGTACTTGCTGGCAACAGACGCCAGTGCTATTTCTCCTGTGTATGGCAAGGCAGCACAATAGTGACTTTCCTTACCAGAAAACAACTCTTGCTCATAGTACCAGAAACTGCATGGGATTAAACTCCATTTAGGACTGAGAAACAAACACTAGCTCGCCTTACAAGAAACACACTCTGCTTTAGAGAAAGGAGCACTCTTCTAGTCTACTGTGTTTCCTATGGTTTACAAACAGTGAGCTTGCTCAGAACAAAAAAACTGTGCTTCCTACACACACGGACCATATGTAGTTCAACTCTGCTTAGAAACCTGACAAGAAGAGTAGCTCCTCTTCAGTCCAACACTGTACTTGCTGGGAACAGACGCGAGTGCTATTTGCACTGTGTATGGCAATGGGAGCGCAATAGTGACTTTCCTAACCAGAAAACAACTCTTGTTCGTAGGACCAGAAACTGCATGTGATTCAACTCCATTTAGGACTAAGAAACAAACGCTAGATTGCCCTACAAGAAACACACTCTGCTTTAGAGAAAAGAGCACTCTTCTACTCTACTGTGTTTCCTAAAGGGCCAGAACAGTGAGCTTGCTCAGAACATAAGAACTGAGCTTCCTACACACACGGGCCATATCTAGTTCAACTCTGCTTAGGAAACTGACAAGAACAGTAGCTCCTCTTCTATCCGATACATTGTACTTGCTGGGATCAGATGCGAGTGCTATTTGCACTGTGTATGGCAATGGGAGCGAAATAGTGACTTTCCTTACCAGAAAACATCTCTTGCTCGTAGGACCAGAAACTGCATGTGATTCAACTCCATTTAGGACTGGGAAAAAAAACGCGAGCTTTCCTTACAAGAAACACACTCTGCTTTTGAGAAAAGAGCACTGTTCTACTCCACTGTGTTTCCTATAGGGCCAGAACAGTGAGCTTGCTCAGAACATAAGAACTGAGCTTCGTACACACACGGGCCATATCTAGTTCAACTCTGCTTAGGAAACTGACAAGAACAGTAGCTCCTCTTCAGTCCGATACACTGTACTTGCTGGGAACAGACTCCAGTGCTATTTGCACTGTGTATGGCAATGGGAGTGCAATAGTGACTTTCCTTACCAGAAAACAACTCTTGCTCATAGTACCAGAAACTGCATGGGATTCAACTCCATTTAGGACTGGGAAACAAACGCTATCTCGCCTTACTAGAAACACACTCTCCTTTAGAGAAAGAAGCACTCTTTTAGTCTACTGTGTTTCCTATGGGGTCCAAACAGTGAGGTTGCTCAGAACAAAAGAACTATGCTTCCTACACACACAGACCATATGTAGTTCAACTCTGCTTAGGAACCTTACAAGAACAGTAGCTCCTCTTCAGTTAAACACTGTACTTGCTGGGAACAGACGCGAGTGCTACTTGCACTGTGTATGGCAATGGGAGCACAATAGTGACTCGTCTTACCAGAAAACAACTCTTCCTCATAGGACAAAAAACTGCATGTGACTCAACTCCATTTAGGACTGGGAAACAAACTCTAGCTCGCCTTACAAGAAACACACTCTGCTTTTGAGAAAAGAGCACTCTTCTACTCTACTGTGTTTCCCATAGGGCCAGAAAGGTGAGCTTGCTGAGAACAAAAAAACTGTGCTTCCTACAAACACGGGCCATATCTAGTTCAACTCTGCTTAGGAAACTGACATGAACAGTAGCTCCTCTTCAGTCCAATACACTGTACCTGCTGGGATCAGACGCGAGTGCTATTTGCACTCTGTATGTCAATGGGAGCGCAATAGTGACTTTCCTTAACAGAAAACAACTCTTGCTCGTAGGACCAGAAACTGCATGTGATTCAACTCCATTTAGGACTGGGAAAAAAACGCTAGCTTGCCTTACAAGAAACACACTCTGCTTTTGAGAAAAGAGCACTCTTCTACTCTACTGTGTTTCCTATAGGGCCAGAACAGTGAGCTTCCTCAGAACATAATAACTGTGCTTCCTACACACACGGGCCATATCTAGTTCAACTCTGCTTAGGAACCTGACAAGAACAGTAGATCCCCTTTAATCCAATACACTGTACTTGCTGGGAACAGACGCCAGTGCTATTTGTCCTGTGTATGGCAATGGCAGCGCAATAGAGACTATTCTTACCATAAAACAACTCTTGCTCGTAGGACCAGAAACTGCATGTGTTTCAACTCCATTTAGGACTGGGAAACAAACGCTAGCTCGCCTTACAAGAAACACACTCTGCTTTAGAGAAAAGAGCACTCTTCTACTCTACTGTGTTTCCTATAGGGCCAGAACAGTGAGTTTGCTCAGAACAAAAGAACTGTGCTTCCTACACACTGGCCATATCTAGTTGAACTCTGCTTAGGAAACTGACAAGAACAGTAGCTCCTGTTCAGTCCGATACACTGTACTTGCTGGGAACAGACGCGAGTGCTATTTGCACTGTATATGGCAATGGGAGCACAATAGGGACTTTCCTTACCAGAAAACAACTCTTGCTCGTAGGACCAGAAAGTGCATGTGATTCAACTCCATTTAGGACTGGGAAACAAATGCTAGCTCGCCTTACATGAAACACACTCTGCTTTTGAGAAAAGAGCACTCTTTTACTCTACTGTGTTTCCCATAGGGCTAGAACAATGAGCTTGTTCAGAACAAAAGAACTGTGGTTCCTACACACACGGGGCATATCTAGTTCAACTCTGCTTAGGAAACTGACAAGAACAGTAGCTCCTCTTCAGTCCAATACACTGTACTTGCTAGGAAGAGACGTGAGTGCTATTTGCACTGTGTATGGCAATGGGAGCGCAATAGTGACTTTCCTTACCAGAAAACAACTCTTGCACGTAGGACCAGAAACTGCATGTGATTCAACTACATTTAGGACTGGGAAAAAAACGCGAGCTTACCTTACAAGAAACACACTCTGCTTTAGAGAAAAGAGCACTCTTCTACTCTACTGTGTTTCCTATAGGGCCAGAACAGTGAGCTTGCTCAGGACAAAAGAACTGTGCTTCCTACACTCGGGCCATATCTAGTTCAACTCTGCTTATGAAACTGACAAGAACAGTAGTTCCTCTTCAGTCCGATACACTGTACTTGCTGGGAACAGACGCGAGTGCTATTTGCACTGTATATGGCAATGAGAACGCAATAGGGACTTTCCTTACCAGAAAACAACTCTTGCTCGTAGGACCAGAATGTGCATGTAATTCAACTCCATTTAGGACTGGGAAAAACAAATGCTACCTCGCCTTACATGAAACACACTCTGCTTTTGAGAAAAGAGCACTCTTCTACTCTACTGTGTTTCCTATGGGGTCCAAACAGTGAGCTTGCTCAGAACAAAAGAACTGTGCTTCCTACACACATGGGCCATATCTAGTTCAACTCTGCTTAGGAAACGAAAAAGAACAGTAGATCCTCTTCAGTCCAATACACTGTACTTTCTGGGAACAGACGCGAGTGCTATTTGCACTGTGTAGGGCAATTGGAGCACAATAGTGTCTCGTCTTACCAGAAAACAACTCTTGCTCATAGGACAAAAAACTGCTTTTGACTCAACTACATTTAGGACTGGGAAACAAACGCTAGTTCGCCTTACAAGAAACACACTCTGCTTTTGAGAAAAGAACACTCTTCTAATCTACTGTGTTTCCCATAGGGCCAGAACAATGAGCTTGCTCAGAACAAAAGAACTGTGCTTACTTCACACACGGGGCATATCTAGTTCAACTCTGCTTAGGAAACTGAGAAGAACAGTAGCTCCTCTTCAGTCCAATACACTGTACTTGCTAGGAACAGACGGGACTGCTATTTGCACTGAGTATGGCAATGGGAGCGCAATAGTGACTTTCCTTACCAGAAAACAACTCTTGCTCGTAGGACTAGAAACTGCATGTGATTCAACTCCATTTAGGACTGGGAAACAAACGCTAGCTCGCCTTACAAGAAACACAGTCTGCTTTTGAGAAAAGAGCACTCTTCTACTCTACTGTGTTTCCTATGGGGTCCAAACAGTGAGCTTGCTCAGAACAAAAAAAATTGTGCTTCCTATACACACGGCCATATCTAGTTCAAGTCTGCTTAGGAACCTGACAAGAACAGTAGATCCTCTTCAGTCCAATACACTGTACTTGCTGGCAACAGACGCCAGTGCTATTTGTCTTGTGTATGGCAAGGCAGCACAATAGTGACTTTCCTTACCAGAAAACAACTCTTGCTCATAGTACCAGAAACTGCATGGGATTAAACTCCATTTAGGACTGAGAAAAAAACACTAGCTCGCCTTACAAGAAACACACTCTGCTTTAGAGAAAGGAGCACTCATCTAGTCTACTGTGTTTCCTATGGGGTCCAAACAGTGAGCTTGCTCAGAACAAAAGAACTGTGCTTCCTACACACACGGACCATATGTAGTTCAACTCTGCTTAGGAACGTGACAAGAAGAGTAGCTCCTCTTCAGTCCAACACTGTACTTGCTGGGAACAGACGCGAGTGCTATTTGCACTGTGTATGGCAATGGGAGCGCAATAGTGACTTCCTTACCAGAAAACAACTCTTGCTCGTAGGACTAGAAACTGCATGTGATTCAACTCCATTTAGAACTGGGAAACAAACGCTAGCTCGCCTTAAAAGAAACACAGTCTGCTTTTGAGAAAAGAGCACTCTTCTACTCTACTGTGTTTCCTATGGTGTCCAAACAGTGAGCTTGCTCATAACAAAAGAACTGTGCTTCCTACACACACGGACCATATGTAGTTCAACTCTGCTTATGAACCTGACAAGAACAGTAGCTCCTCTTCAGTCCAACACTGTACTTGCTGGGAACAGACGCGAGTGCTATTTGCACTGTGTATGGCAATGGGAGCGCAATAGTGACTTTCCTTACCAGAAAACAACTCTTGCTCGTAGGACTAGAAACTGCATGTGATTCAACTCCATTTAGGACTGGGAAAAAAACGCTAGCTCGCCTTAAAAGAAACACAGTCTGCTTTTGAGAAAAGAGCACTCTTCTACTCTACTGTGTTTCCTATGGGGTCCAAACAGTGAGCTTGCTCAGAACAAAAAAAATTGTGCTTCCTATACACACGGCCATATCTAGTTCAAGTCTGCTTAGGAACCTGACAAGAACAGTAGATCCTCTTCAGTCCAATACACTGTACTTGCTGGCAACAGACGCCAGTGCTATTTCTCCTGTGTATGGCAAGGCAGCACAATAGTGACTTTCCTTACCAGAAAACAACTCTTGCTCATAGTACCAGAAACTGCATGGGATTAAACTCCATTTAGGACTGAGAAACAAACACTAGCTCGCCTTACAAGAAACACACTCTGCTTTAGAGAAAGGAGCACTCTTCTAGTCTACTGTGTTTCCTATGGTTTACAAACAGTGAGCTTGCTCAGAACAAAAAAACTGTGCTTCCTACACACACGGACCATATGTAGTTCAACTCTGCTTAGAAACCTGACAAGAAGAGTAGCTCCTCTTCAGTCCAACACTGTACTTGCTGGGAACAGACGCGAGTGCTATTTGCACTGTGTATGGCAATGGGAGCGCAATAGTGACTTTCCTAACCAGAAAACAACTCTTGTTCGTAGGACCAGAAACTGCATGTGATTCAACTCCATTTAGGACTAAGAAACAAACGCTAGATTGCCCTACAAGAAACACACTCTGCTTTAGAGAAAAGAGCACTCTTCTACTCTACTGTGTTTCCTAAAGGGCCAGAACAGTGAGCTTGCTCAGAACATAAGAACTGAGCTTCCTACACACACGGGCCATATCTAGTTCAACTCTGCTTAGGAAACTGACAAGAACAGTAGCTCCTCTTCTATCCGATACATTGTACTTGCTGGGATCAGACGCGAGTGCTATTTGCACTGTGTATGGCAATGGGAGCGAAATAGTGACTTTCCTTACCAGAAAACATCTCTTGCTCGTAGGACCAGAAACTGCATGTGATTCAACTCCATTTAGGACTGGGAAAAAAAACGCGAGCTTTTCTTACAAGAAACACACTCTGCTTTTGAGAAAAGAGCACTCTTCTACTCTACTGTGTTTCCTATAGGGCCGGAACAGTGAGCTTGCTCAGAACATAATAACTGTGCTTCCTACACACACGGGCCATATCTAGTTCAACTCTGCTTAGGAAACTGACAAGAACAGTAGATCCCCTTTAGTCCAATACACTGTACTTGCTGGGAACAGACGCCAGTGCTATTTGTCCTGTGTATGGGAATGGCAGCGCAATAGTGACTATTCTTACCATAAAACAACTCTTGCTCGTAGGACCAGAAACTGCATGTGTTTCAACTCCATTTAGGACTGGGAAACAAACGCTAGCTCGCCTTACGAGAAACACACTCTGCTTTAGAGAAAAGAGCACTCTTCTACTCTACTGTGTTTCCCATAGGGCCTGAACAGTGAGCTTGCTCAGAACAAAAGAACTGTGCTTCCTACACACGGGCCATATCTAGTTGAACTCTGCTTAGGAAACTGACAAGAACAGTAGCTCCTCTTCAGTCCAATACACTGTACTTACTGGGAACAGACGCGAGTGCTATTTGCACTGTATATGGCAATGGGAGCACAATAGGGACTTTCCTTACCAGAAAACAACTCTTGCTCGTAGCACCAGAAAGTGCATGTGTTTCAACTCCATTTAGGACTGGGAAACAAATGCTACCTCGCCTTACATGAAACACACTCTGCTTTTGAGAAAAGAGCACTCTTCTACTCTACTGTTTTTCCTATGGGGTCCAAACAGTGAGCATGCTCAGAACAAAAAAAATTGTGCTTCCTACACACACCGCCATATCTAGTTCAAGTCTGCTTAGAAACCTGACAAGAACAGTAGATCCTCTTCAGTCCAATACACTGTACTTGCTTGCCACAGACGCCAGTGCTATTTGTCCTGTGTATGGCAATGGCATCGCAATAGTGACTTTCCTTACCAGAAAACAACTCTTGCTCATAGGACCAGAAACGGCATGATATTCTACTCCATTTAGGACTGGGAAACAAACGCTAGCTTGCCTTACAAGAAACAAACTCTGCTTTTGAGAAAAGAACACTCGTCTACTCTACTGTGTATCCCATAGGCCTAGAACAATGAGCTTGCTCAGAACAAAAGAACTGTGCTTCCTGAACACATGGGGCATATCTAGTTCAACTCTGCTTATGAAACTGAGAAGAACAGCAGCTCCTCTTCAGTCCAATACACTGTACTTGCTAGGAACAGACGGGAGTGCTATTTGCACTGTGTATGGCAATGGGAGCGCTATAGTGACTTTCCTTACCAGAAAACAACTCTTGCTCGTAGGACCAGAAACTGCATGTGACTCAACTCCATTTAGGACTGGGAAACAAACTCTAGCTCGCCTTACAAGAAACACACTCTGCTTTTGAGAAAAGAGCACTCTTCTACTCTACTGTGTTTCCCATAGGGCCAGAAAGGTGAGCTTGCTGAGAACAAAAAAACTGTGCTTCCTACAAACACGGGCCATATCTAGTTCAACTCTGCTTAGGAAACTGACATGAACAGTAGCTCCTCTTCAGTCCAATACACTGTACCTGCTGGGATCAGACGCGAGTGCTATTTGCACTCTGTATGTCAATGGGAGCGCAATAGTGACTTTCCTTAACAGAAAACAACTCTTGCTCGTAGGACCAGAAACTGCATGTGATTCAACTCCATATAGGACTGGGAAAAAAACGCTAGCTTGCCTTACAAGAAACACACTCTGCTTTTGAGAAAAGAGCACTCTTCTACTCTACTGTGTTTCCTATAGGGCCAGAACAGTGAGCTTCCTCAGAACATAATAACTGTGCTTCCTACACACACGGGCCATATCTAGTTCAACTCTGCTTAGGAACCTGACAAGAACAGTAGATCCCCTTTAATCCAATACACTGTACTTGCTGGGAACAGACGCCAGTGCTATTTGTCCTGTGTATGGCAATGGCAGCGCAATAGAGACTATTCTTACCATAAAACAACTCTTGCTCGTAGGACCAGAAACTGCATGTGTTTCAACTCCATTTAGGACTGGGAAACAAACGCTAGCTCGCCTTACAAGAAACACACTCTGCTTTAGAGAAAAGAGCACTCTTCTACTCTACTGTGTTTCCTATAGGGCCAGAACAGTGAGTTTGCTCAGAACAAAAGAACTGTGCTTCCTACACACTGGCCATATCTAGTTGAACTCTGCTTAGGAAACTGACAAGAACAGTAGCTCCTGTTCAGTCCGATACACTGTACTTGCTGGGAACAGACGCGAGTGCTATTTGCACTGTATATGGCAATGGGAGCACAATAGGGACTTTCCTTACCAGAAAACAACTCTTGCTCGTAGGACCAGAAAGTGCATGTGATTCAACTCCATTTAGGACTGGGAAACAAATGCTAGCTCGCCTTACATGAAACACACTCTGCTTTTGAGAAAAGAGCACTCTTTTACTCTACTGTGTTTCCCATAGGGCTAGAACAATGAGCTTGTTCAGAACAAAAGAACTGTGGTTCCTACACACACGGGGCATATCTAGTTCAACTCTGCTTAGGAAACTGACAAGAACAGTAGCTCCTCTTCAGTCCAATACACTGTACTTGCTAGGAAGAGACGTGAGTGCTATTTGCACTGTGTATGGCAATGGGAGCGCAATAGTGACTTTCCTTACCAGAAAACAACTCTTGCACGTAGGACCAGAAACTGCATGTGATTCAACTACATTTAGGACTGGGAAAAAAACGCGAGCTTACCTTACAAGAAACACACTCTGCTTTAGAGAAAAGAGCACTCTTCTACTCTACTGTGTTTCCTATAGGGCCAGAACAGTGAGCTTGCTCAGGACAAAAGAACTGTGCTTCCTACACTCGGGCCATATCTAGTTCAACTCTGCTTATGAAACTGACAAGAACAGTAGTTCCTCTTCAGTCCGATACACTGTACTTGCTGGGAACAGACGCGAGTGCTATTTGCACTGTATATGGCAATGAGAACGCAATAGGGACTTTCCTTACCAGAAAACAACTCTTGCTCGTAGGACCAGAATGTGCATGTAATTCAACTCCATTTAGGACTGGGAAAAACAAATGCTACCTCGCCTTACATGAAACACACTCTGCTTTTGAGAAAAGAGCACTCTTCTACTCTACTGTGTTTCCTATGGGGTCCAAACAGTGAGCTTGCTCAGAACAAAAGAACTGTGCTTCCTACACACATGGGCCATATCTAGTTCAACTCTGCTTAGGAAACGAAAAAGAACAGTAGATCCTCTTCAGTCCAATACACTGTACTTTCTGGGAACAGACGCGAGTGCTATTTGCACTGTGTAGGGCAATTGGAGCACAATAGTGTCTCGTCTTACCAGAAAACAACTCTTGCTCATAGGACAAAAAACTGCTTTTGACTCAACTACATTTAGGACTGGGAAACAAACGCTAGTTCGCCTTACAAGAAACACACTCTGCTTTTGAGAAAAGAACACTCTTCTAATCTACTGTGTTTCCCATAGGGCCAGAACAATGAGCTTGCTCAGAACAAAAGAACTGTGCTTACTTCACACACGGGGCATATCTAGTTCAACTCTGCTTAGGAAACTGAGAAGAACAGTAGCTCCTCTTCAGTCCAATACACTGTACTTGCTAGGAACAGACGGGACTGCTATTTGCACTGAGTATGGCAATGGGAGCGCAATAGTGACTTTCCTTACCAGAAAACAACTCTTGCTCGTAGGACTAGAAACTGCATGTGATTCAACTCCATTTAGGACTGGGAAACAAACGCTAGCTCGCCTTACAAGAAACACAGTCTGCTTTTGAGAAAAGAGCACTCTTCTACTCTACTGTGTTTCCTATGGGGTCCAAACAGTGAGCTTGCTCAGAACAAAAAAAATTGTGCTTCCTATACACACGGCCATATCTAGTTCAAGTCTGCTTAGGAACCTGACAAGAACAGTAGATCCTCTTCAGTCCAATACACTGTACTTGCTGGCAACAGACGCCAGTGCTATTTGTCCTGTGTATGGCAAGGCAGCACAATAGTGACTTTCCTTACCAGAAAACAACTCTTGCTCATAGTACCAGAAACTGCATGGGATTAAACTCCATTTAGGACTGAGAAAAAAACACTAGCTCGCCTTACAAGAAACACACTCTGCTTTAGAGAAAGGAGCACTCATCTAGTCTACTGTGTTTCCTATGGGGTCCAAACAGTGAGCTTGCTCAGAACAAAAGAACTGTGCTTCCTACACACACGGACCATATGTAGTTCAACTCTGCTTAGGAACGTGACAAGAAGAGTAGCTCCTCTTCAGTCCAACACTGTACTTGCTGGGAACAGACGCGAGTGCTATTTGCACTGTGTATGGCAATGGGAGCGCAATAGTGACTTCCTTACCAGAAAACAACTCTTGCTCGTAGGACTAGAAACTGCATGTGATTCAACTCCATTTAGAACTGGGAAACAAACGCTAGCTCGCCTTAAAAGAAACACAGTCTGCTTTTGAGAAAAGAGCACTCTTCTACTCTACTGTGTTTCCTATGGTGTCCAAACAGTGAGCTTGCTCATAACAAAAGAACTGTGCTTCCTACACACACGGACCATATGTAGTTCAACTCTGCTTATGAACCTGACAAGAACAGTAGCTCCTCTTCAGTCCAACACTGTACTTGCTGGGAACAGACGCGAGTGCTATTTGCACTGTGTATGGCAATGGGAGCGCAATAGTGACTTTCCTTACCAGAAAACAACTCTTGCTCGTAGGACTAGAAACTGCATGTGATTCAACTCCATTTAGGACTGGGAAAAAAACGCTAGCTCGCCTTAAAAGAAACACAGTCTGCTTTTGAGAAAAGAGCACTCTTCTACTCTACTGTGTTTCCTATGGGGTCCAAACAGTGAGCTTGCTCAGAACAAAAAAAATTGTGCTTCCTATACACACGGCCATATCTAGTTCAAGTCTGCTTAGGAACCTGACAAGAACAGTAGATCATCTTCAGTCCAATACACTGTACTTGCTGGCAACAGACGCCAGTGCTATTTCTCCTGTGTATGGCAAGGCAGCACAATAGTGACTTTCCTTACCAGAAAACAACTCTTGCTCATAGTACCAGAAACTGCATGGGATTAAACTCCATTTAGGACTGAGAAACAAACACTAGCTCGCCTTACAAGAAACACACTCTGCTTTAGAGAAAGGAGCACTCTTCTAGTCTACTGTGTTTCCTATGGTTTACAAACAGTGAGCTTGCTCAGAACAAAAAAACTGTGCTTCCTACACACACGGACCATATGTAGTTCAACTCTGCTTAGAAACCTGACAAGAAGAGTAGCTCCTCTTCAGTCCAACACTGTACTTGCTGGGAACAGACGCGAGTGCTATTTGCACTGTGTATGGCAATGGGAGCGCAATAGTGACTTTCCTAACCAGAAAACAACTCTTGTTCGTAGGACCAGAAACTGCATGTGATTCAACTCCATTTAGGACTAAGAAACAAACGCTAGATTGCCCTACAAGAAACACACTCTGCTTTAGAGAAAAGAGCACTCTTCTACTCTACTGTGTTTCCTAAAGGGCCAGAACAGTGAGCTTGCTCAGAACATAAGAACTGAGCTTCCTACACACACGGGCCATATCTAGTTCAACTCTGCTTAGGAAACTGACAAGAACAGTAGCTCCTCTTCTATCCGATACATTGTACTTGCTGGGATCAGACGCGAGTGCTATTTGCACTGTGTATGGCAATGGGAGCGAAATAGTGACTTTCCTTACCAGAAAACATCTCTTGCTCGTAGGACCAGAAACTGCATGTGATTCAACTCCATTTAGGACTGGGAAAAAAAACGCGAGCTTTCCTTACAAGAAACACACTCTGCTTTTGAGAAAAGAGCACTCTTCTACTCTACTGTGTTTCCTATAGGGCCGGAACAGTGAGCTTGCTCAGAACATAATAACTGTGCTTCCTACACACACGGGCCATATCTAGTTCAACTCTGCTTAGGAACCTGACAAGAACAGTAGATCCCCTTTAGTCCAATACACTGTACTTGCTGGGAACAGACGCCAGTGCTATTTGTCCTGTGTATGGGAATGGCAGCGCAATAGTGACTATTCTTACCATAAAACAACTCTTGCTCGTAGGACCAGAAACTGCATGTGTTTCAACTCCATTTAGGACTGGGAAACAAACGCTAGCTCGCCTTACGAGAAACACACTCTGCTTTAGAGAAAAGAGCACTCTTCTACTCTACTGTGTTTCCCATAGGGCCTGAACAGTGAGCTTGCTCAGAACAAAAGAACTGTGCTTCCTACACACGGGCCATATCTAGTTGAACTCTGCTTAGGAAACTGACAAGAACAGTAGCTCCTCTTCAGTCCAATACACTGTACTTACTGGGAACAGACGCGAGTGCTATTTGCACTGTATATGGCAATGGGAGCACAATAGGGACTTTCCTTACCAGAAAACAACTCTTGCTCGTAGCACCAGAAAGTGCATGTGTTTCAACTCCATTTAGGACTGGGAAACAAATGCTACCTCGCCTTACATGAAACACACTCTGCTTTTGAGAAAAGAGCACTCTTCTACTCTACTGTTTTTCCTATGGGGTCCAAACAGTGAGCATGCTCAGAACAAAAAAAATTGTGCTTCCTACACACACCGCCATATCTAGTTCAAGTCTGCTTAGAAACCTGACAAGAACAGTAGATCCTCTTCAGTCCAATACACTGTACTTGCTTGCCACAGACGCCAGTGCTATTTGTCCTGTGTATGGCAATGGCATCGCAATAGTGACTTTCCTTACCAGAAAACAACTCTTGCTCATAGGACCAGAAACGGCATGATATTCTACTCCATTTAGGACTGGGAAACAAACGCTAGCTTGCCTTACAAGAAACAAACTCTGCTTTTGAGAAAAGAACACTCGTCTACTCTACTGTGTATCCCATAGGCCTAGAACAATGAGCTTGCTCAGAACAAAAGAACTGTGCTTCCTGAACACATGGGGCATATCTAGTTCAACTCTGCTTATGAAACTGAGAAGAACAGCAGCTCCTCTTCAGTCCAATACACTGTACTTGCTAGGAACAGACGGGAGTGCTATTTGCACTGTGTATGGCAATGGGAGCGCTATAGTGACTTTCCTTACCAGAAAACAACTCTTGCTCGTAGGACCAGAAACTGCATGTGATTCAACTCCATTTAGGACTGGGAAACAAACGCTAGATCGCCTTACAAGAAAAACAATCTGCTTTTGAGAAAAGAGCACTCTTCTACTCTACTGTGTTTCCAATGGGGTCCAAACAGTGAGCTTGCTCAGAACAAAAAAAATTGTGCTTCCTACACACACGGCCATATCTAGTTCAAGTCTGCTTAGGAACCTGACAAGAACAGTAGCTCCTCTTCAGTCCAATACACTGTACTTGCTGGCAACAGACGCCAGTTCTATTTGTCCTGTGTATGGCAATGGCAGCGCAATAGTGACTCTTCTTACCAGAAAACAACTCTTGCTCGTAGTACCAGAAACTGCATGGGATTCAACTCCATTTAGGACTGGGAAACAAATGCTACCTCGCCTTACAAGAAACACACTCTGCTTTAGAGAAAGAAGCACTCTTCTAGTCTACTGTGTTTCCTATGGGGTCCAAACAGTGAGCTTGCTCAGAACTAAAAAAATTGTGCTTCCTACACACACGGCCATATCTAGTTCAAGTCTGCTTAGTAACCTGACAAGAACAGTAGATCCTCTTCAGTCCAATACACTCTACTTGCTGGCAACAGACGCCAGTGCTATTTGTCCTGTTTATGGCAATGGCCGCGCAATAGTGACTTTCCTTACCAGAAAACAACTCTTGCTCATAGTACCAGAAACTTCATGGGATTCAACTCCTTTTAGGACTGGGAAATAAACGCTAGCTAGCCTTACAAGAAACACACTCTGCTTTAGAGAAAGGAGCACTCTTCTAGTCTACTGTGTTTCCTATGATTTACAAACAGTGAGCTTGCTCAGAACAAAAAAACTGTGCTTCCTACACACACGGACCATATGTAGTTCAACTCTGCTTAGAAACCTGACAAGAGCCGGGCGGTGGTCGCGCACGCCTTTAATCCCAGCACTCGGGAGGCAGAGCCAGGCGGATCTCTGTGAGTTCGAGGCCAGCCTGGGCTACCAAGTGAGTTCCAGGAAAGGCGCAAAGCTACACAGAGAAACCCTGTCTCGAAAAACCAAAAAAAAAAAAAAAAAAAAAAAAGAAACCTGACAAGAAGAGTAGCTCCTCTTCAGTCCAACACTGTACTTGCTGGGAACAGACGCGAGTGCTATTTGCACTGTGTATGGCAATGGGAGCGCAATAGTGACTTTCCTAACCAGAAAACAACTCTTGTTCGTAGGACCAGAAACTGCATGTGATTCAACTCCATTTAGGACTAAGAAACAAACGCTAGATTGCCCTACAAGAAACACACTCTGCTTTAGAGAAAAGAGCACTCTTCTACTCTACTGTGTTTCCTAAAGGGCCAGAACAGTGAGCTTGCTCAGAACATAAGAACTGAGCTTCCTACACACACGGGCCATATCTAGTTCAACTCTGCTTAGGAAACTGACAAGAACAGTAGCTCCTCTTCTATCCGATACATGGTACTTGCTGGGATCAGACGCGAGTGCTATTTGCACTGTGTATGGCAATGGGAGCGAAATAGTGACTTTCCTTACCAGAAAACATCTCTTGCTCGTAGGACCAGAAACTGCATGTGATTCAACTCCATTTAGGACTGGGAAAAAAACGCGAGCTTTCCTTACAAGAAACACACTCTGCTTTTGAGAAAAGAGCACTCTTCTACTCTACTGTGTTTCCTATAGGGCCAGAACAGTGAGCTTGCTCAGAACATAATAACTGTGCTTCCTACACACACGGGCCATATCTAGTTCAACTCTGCTTAGGAACCTGACAAGAACAGTAGATCCCGTTTAGTCCAATACACTGTACTTGCTGGGAACAGACGCTAGTGCTATTTGCACTGTGAATTGCAATGGGAGCGCAATAGTGACTTTCCTTACCAGAAAACAACTCTTGTTTGTAGAACCAGAAACTGCATGTGATTCAACTCCATTTAGGACTGGGAAACAAACGCTAGCTCGCCTTAAAGGAAACACAGTCTGCTTTTGAGAAAAGAGCACTCTTCTACTCTACTGTGTTTTCTATGGGGTCCAAACAGTGAGCTTGCTCAGAACAAAAAAAATTGTGCTTCCTATACACACGGCCATATCTAGTTCAAGTCTGCTTAGGAACCTGACAAGAACAGTAGATCCTCTTCAGTCCAATACACTGTACTTGCTGGCAACAGACGCCAGTGCTATTTCTCCTGTGTATGGCAAGGCAGCACAATAGTGACTTTCCTTACCAGAAAACAACTCTTGCTCATAGTACCAGAAACTGCATGGGATTAAACTCCATTTAGGACTGAGAAACAAACACTAGCTCGCCTTACAAGAAACACACTCTGCTTTAGAGAAAGGAGCACTCATCTAGTCTACTGTGTTTCCTATGGGGTCCAAACAGTGAGCTTGCTCAGAACAAAAGAACTGTGCTTCCTACACACGCGGACCATATGTAGTTCAACTCTGCTTAGGACCTGACAAGAACAGTAGCTCCTCTTCAGTCCAACACTGTACTTGCTGGGAACAGATGCGAGTGATATTTGCACTGTGTATGGCAATGGGAGCGCAATAGTGACTTTCCTTACCAGAAAACAACTCTTGTTCGTAAGACCAGAAACTGCATGTGATTCAACTCCATTTAGGACTGGGAAACAAACACTAGCTCGTCTTACAAGAAACACAGTCTGCTTTTGAGAAAAGAGCACTCTTCTACTCTACTGTGTTTCTTATGGGGTCAAAAAAGTGAGCTTGCTCAGAACAAAAAAAATTGTGCTTCCTATACACACGGCCATATCTAGTTCAAGTCTGCTTAGGAACCTGACAAGAACAGTAGATCCTCTTCAGTCCAATACACTCTACTTGCTGGCAACAGACGCCAGTGCTATTTGTCCTGTTTATGGCAATGGCAGCGCAATAGTGACTTTCCTTACCAGAAAACAACTCTTGCTCATAGTACCAGAAACTTCATGGGATTCAACTGCTTTTAGGACTGGGAAATAAACGCTAGCTAGCCTTACAAGAAACACACTCTGCTTTAGAGAAAGGAGCACTCTTCTAGTCTACTGTCTTTCCTATGGTTTACAAACAGTGAGCTTGCTCAGAACAAAAAAACTGTGCTTCCTACACACACGGACCATATGTAGTTCAACTCTGCTTAGAAACCTGACAAGAAGAGTAGCTCCTCTTCAGTCCAACACTGTACTTGCTGGGAACAGACGCGAGTGCTATTTGCACTGTGTATGGCAATGGGAGCGCAATAGTGACTTTCCTAACCAGAAAACAACTCTTGTTCGTAGGACCAGAAACTGCATGTGATTCAACTCCATTTAGGACTAAGAAACAAACGCTAGATTGCCCTACAAGAAACACACTCTGCTTTAGAGAAAAGAGCACTCTTCTAC
Source organism: Peromyscus eremicus (assembly GCF_949786415.1). Classification (NCBI taxonomy): domain Eukaryota; kingdom Metazoa; phylum Chordata; class Mammalia; order Rodentia; family Cricetidae; genus Peromyscus; species Peromyscus eremicus. The sequence continues at coordinate 47,462 of NW_026736479.1, forward strand.
TCTACTGTGTTTCCTAAAGGGCCAGAACAGTGAGCTTGCTCAGAACATAAGAACTGAGCTTCCTACACACATGGGCCATATCTAGTTCAACTCTGCTTAGGAAACTGACAAGAACAGTAGCTCCTCTTCTATCCGATACATGGTACTTGCTGGGATCAGACGCGAGTGCTATTTGCACTGTGTATGGCAATGGGAGCGAAATAGTGACTTTCCTTACCAGAAAACATCTCTTGCTCGTAGGACCAGAAACTGCATGTGATTCAACTCCATTTAGGACTGGGAAAAAAACGCGAGCTTTCCTTACAAGAAACACACTCTGCTTTTGAGAAAAGAGCACTCTTCTACTCTACTGTGTTTCCTATAGGGCCAGAACAGTGAGCTTGCTCAGAACATAATAACTGTGCTTCCTACACACACGGGCCATATCTAGTTCAACTCTGCTTAGGAACCTGACAAGAACAGTAGATCCCGTTTAGTCCAATACACTGTACTTGCTGGGAACAGACGCCAGTGCTATTTGCACTGTGAATTGCAATGGGAGCGCAATAGTGACTTTCCTTACCAGAAAACAACTCTTGTTTGTAGAACCAGAAACTGCATGTGATTCAACTCCATTTAGGACTGGGAAACAAACGCTAGCTCGCCTTAAAGGAAACACAGTCTGCTTTTGAGAAAAGAGCACTCTTCTACTCTACTGTGTTTCCTATGGGGTCCAAACAGTGAGCTTGCTCAGAACAAAAAAAATTGTGCTTCCTATACACACGGCCATATCTAGTTCAAGTCTGCTTAGGAACCTGACAAGAACAGTAGATCCTCTTCAGTCCAATACACTGTACTTGCTGGCAACAGACGCCAGTGCTATTTCTCCTGTGTATGGCAAGGCAGCACAATAGTGACTTTCCTTACCAGAAAACAACTCTTGCTCATAGTACCAGAAACTGCATGGGATTAAACTCCATTTAGGACTGAGAAACAAACACTAGCTCGCCTTACAAGAAACACACTCTGCTTTAGAGAAAGGAGCACTCATCTAGTCTACTGTGTTTCCTATGGGGTCCAAACAGTGAGCTTGCTCAGAACAAAAGAACTGTGCTTCCTACACACGCGGACCATATGTAGTTCAACTCTGCTTAGGACCTGACAAGAACAGTAGCTCCTCTTCAGTCCAACACTGTACTTGCTGGGAACAGATGCGAGTGATATTTGCACTGTGTATGGCAATGGGAGCGCAATAGTGACTTTCCTTACCAGAAAACAACTCTTGTTCGTAAGACCAGAAACTGCATGTGATTCAAATCCATTTAGGACTGGGAAACAAACACTAGCTCGTCTTACAAGAAACACAGTCTGCTTTTGAGAAAAGAGCACTCTTCTACTCTACTGTGTTTCTTATGGGGTCAAAAAAGTGAGCTTGCTCAGAACAAAAAAAATTGTGCTTCCTATACACACGGCCATATCTAGTTCAAGTCTGCTTAGGAACCTGACAAGAACAGTAGATCCTCTTCAGTCCAATACACTCTACTTGCTGGCAACAGACGCCAGTGCTATTTGTCCTGTTTATGGCAATGGCAGCGCAATAGTGACTTTCCTTACCAGAAAACAACTCTTGCTCATAGTACCAGAAACTTCATGGGATTCAACTGCTTTTAGGACTGGGAAATAAACGCTAGCTAGCCTTACAAGAAACACACTCTGCTTTAGAGAAAGGAGCACTCTTCTAGTCTACTGTCTTTCCTATGGTTTACAAACAGTGAGCTTGCTCAGAACAAAAAAACTGTGCTTCCTACACACACGGACCATATGTAGTTCAACTCTGCTTAGAAACCTGACAAGAAGAGTAGCTCCTCTTCAGTCCAACACTGTACTTGCTGGGAACAGACGCGAGTGCTATTTGCACTGTGTATGGCAATGGGAGCGCAATAGTGACTTTCCTAACCAGAAAACAACTCTTGTTCGTAGGACCAGAAACTGCATGTGATTCAACTCCATTTAGGACTAAGAAACAAACGCTAGATTGCCCTACAAGAAACACACTCTGCTTTAGAGAAAAGAGCACTCTTCTACTCTACTGTGTTTCCTAAAGGGCCAGAACAGTGAGCTTGCTCAGAACATAAGAACTGAGCTTCCTACACACACGGGCCATATCTAGTTCAACTCTGCTTAGGAAACTGACAAGAACAGTAGCTCCTCTTCTATCCGATACATGGTACTTGCTGGGATCAGACGCGAGTGCTATTTGCACTGTGTATGGCAATGGGAGCGAAATAGTGACTTTCCTTACCAGAAAACATCTCTTGCTCGTAGGACCAGAAACTGCATGTGATTCAACTCCATTTAGGACTGGGAAAAAAACGCGAGCTTTCCTTACAAGAAACACACTCTGCTTTTGAGAAAAGAGCACTCTTCTACTCTACTGTGTTTCCTATAGGGCCAGAACAGTGAGCTTGCTCAGAACATAATAACTGTGCTTCCTACACACACGGGCCATATCTAGTTCAACTCTGCTTAGGAACCTGACAAGAACAGTAGATCCCGTTTAGTCCAATACACTGTACTTGCTGGGAACAGACGCCAGTGCTATTTGCACTGTGAATTGCAATGGGAGCGCAATAGTGACTTTCCTTACCAGAAAACAACTCTTGTTTGTAGAACCAGAAACTGCATGTGATTCAACTCCATTTAGGACTGGGAAACAAACGCTAGCTCGCCTTAAAGGAAACACAGTCTGCTTTTGAGAAAAGAGCACTCTTCTACTCTACTGTGTTTCCTATGGGGTCCAAACAGTGAGCTTGCTCAGAACAAAAAAAATTGTGCTTCCTATACACACGGCCATATCTAGTTCAAGTCTGCTTAGGAACCTGACAAGAACAGTAGATCCTCTTCAGTCCAATACACTGTACTTGCTGGCAACAGACGCCAGTGCTATTTCTCCTGTGTATGGCAAGGCAGCACAATAGTGACTTTCCTTACCAGAAAACAACTCTTGCTCATAGTACCAGAAACTGCATGGGATTAAACTCCATTTAGGACTGAGAAACAAACACTAGCTCGCCTTACAAGAAACACACTCTGCTTTAGAGAAAGGAGCACTCATCTAGTCTACTGTGTTTCCTATGGGGTCCAAACAGTGAGCTTGCTCAGAACAAAAGAACTGTGCTTCCTACACACGCGGACCATATGTAGTTCAACTCTGCTTAGGACCTGACAAGAACAGTAGCTCCTCTTCAGTCCAACACTGTACTTGCTGGGAACAGATGCGAGTGATATTTGCACTGTGTATGGCAATGGGAGCGCAATAGTGACTTTCCTTACCAGAAAACAACTCTTGTTCGTAAGACCAGAAACTGCATGTGATTCAAATCCATTTAGGACTGGGAAACAAACACTAGCTCGTCTTACAAGAAACACAGTCTGCTTTTGAGAAAAGAGCACTCTTCTACTCTACTGTGTTTCTTATGGGGTCAAAAAAGTGAGCTTGCTCAGAACAAAAAAAATTGTGCTTCCTATACACACGGCCATATCTAGTTCAAGTCTGCTTAGGAACCTGACAAGAACAGTAGATCCTCTTCAGTCCAATACACTCTACTTGCTGGCAACAGACGCCAGTGCTATTTGTCCTGTTTATGGCAATGGCAGCGCAATAGTGACTTTCCTTACCAGAAAACAACTCTTGCTCATAGTACCAGAAACTTCATGGGATTCAACTCCTTTTAGGACTGGGAAATAAACGCTAGCTAGCCTTACAAGAAACACACTCTGCTTTAGAGAAAGGAGCACTCTTCTAGTCTACTGTCTTTCCTATGGTTTACAAACAGTGAGCTTGCTCAGAACAAAAAAACTGTGCTTCCTACACACACGGACCATATGTAGTTCAACTCTGCTTAGAAACCTGACAAGAAGAGTAGCTCCTCTTCAGTCCAACACTGTACTTGCTGGGAACAGACGCGAGTGCTATTTGCACTGTGTATGGCAATGGGAGCGCAATAGTGACTTTCCTAACCAGAAAACAACTCTTGTTCGTAGGACCAGAAACTGCATGTGATTCAACTCCATTTAGGACTAAGAAACAAACGCTAGATTGCCCTACAAGAAACACACTCTGCTTTAGAGAAAAGAGCACTCTTCTACTCTACTGTGTTTCCTAAAGGGCCAGAACAGTGAGCTTGCTCAGAACATAAGAACTGAGCTTCCTACACACACGGGCCATATCTAGTTCAACTCTGCTTAGGAAACTGACAAGAACAGTAGCTCCTCTTCTATCCGATACATTGTACTTGCTGGGATCAGACGCGAGTGCTATTTGCACTGTGTATGGCAATGGGAGCGAAATAGTGACTTTCCTTACCAGAAAACATCTCTTGCTCGTAGGACCAGAAACTGCATGTGATTCAACTCCATTTAGGACTGGAAAAAAAAACGCGAGCTTTCCTTACAAGAAACACACTCTGCTTTTGAGAAAAGAGCACTCTTCTACTCTACTGTGTTTCCTATAGGGCCGGAACAGTGAGCTTGCTCAGAACATAATAACTGTGCTTCCTACACACACGGGCCATATCTAGTTCAACTCTGCTTAGGAACCTGACAAGAACAGTAGATCCCCTTTAGTCCAATACACTGTACTTGCTGGGAACAGACGCCAGTGCTATTTGTCCTGTGTATGGGAATGGCAGCGCAATAGTGACTATTCTTACCATAAAACAACTCTTGCTCGTAGGACCAGAAACTGCATGTGTTTCAACTCCATTTAGGACTGGGAAACAAACGCTAGCTCGCCTTACGAGAAACACACTCTGCTTTAGAGAAAAGAGCACTCTTCTACTCTACTGTGTTTCCTAAAGGGCCAGAACAGTGAGCTTGCTCAGAACAAAAGAACTGTGCTTCCTACACACGGGCCATATCTAGTTCAACTCTGCTTAGGAAACTGACAAGAACAGTAGCTCCTCTTCAGTCCGATACACTGTACTTACTGGGAACAGACGCGAGTGCTATTTGCACTGTATATGGCAATGGGAGCACAATAGGGACTTTCCTTACCAGAAAACAACTCTTGCTCGTAGGACCAGAAAGTGCATGTGATTCAACTCCATTTAGGACTGGGAAACAAATGCTAGCTCGCCTTACATGAAACACACTCTGCTTTTGAGAAAAGAGCACTCTTTTACTCTACTGTGTTTCCCATAGGGCTAGAACAATGAGCTTGTTCAGAACAAAAGAACTGTGGTTCCTACACACACGGGGCATATCTAGTTCAACTCTGCTTAGGAAACTGACAAGAACAGTAGCTCCTCTTCTATCCGATACATGGTACTTGCTGGGATCAGACGCGAGTGCTATTTGCACTGTGTATGGCAATGGGAGCGAAATAGTGACTTTCCTTACCAGAAAACATCTCTTGCTCGTAGGACCAGAAACTGCATGTGATTCAACTCCATTTAGGACTGGGAAAAAAACGCGAGCTTTCCTTACAAGAAACACACTCTGCTTTTGAGAAAAGAGCACTCTTCTACTCTACTGTGTTTCCTATAGGGCCAGAACAGTGAGCTTGCTCAGAACATAATAACTGTGCTTCCTACACACACGGGCCATATCTAGTTCAACTCTGCTTAGGAACCTGACAAGAACAGTAGATCCCGTTTAGTCCAATACACTGTACTTGCTGGGAACAGACGCCAGTGCTATTTGCACTGTGAATTGCAATGGGAGCGCAATAGTGACTTTCCTTACCAGAAAACAACTCTTGTTTGTAGAACCAGAAACTGCATGTGATTCAACTCCATTTAGGACTGGGAAACAAACGCTAGCTCGCCTTAAAGGAAACACAGTCTGCTTTTGAGAAAAGAGCACTCTTCTACTCTACTGTGTTTCCTATGGGGTCCAAACAGTGAGCTTGCTCAGAACAAAAAAAATTGTGCTTCCTATACACACGGCCATATCTAGTTCAAGTCTGCTTAGGAACCTGACAAGAACAGTAGATCCTCTTCAGTCCAATACACTGTACTTGCTGGCAACAGACGCCAGTGCTATTTCTCCTGTGTATGGCAAGGCAGCACAATAGTGACTTTCCTTACCAGAAAACAACTCTTGCTCATAGTACCAGAAACTGCATGGGATTAAACTCCATTTAGGACTGAGAAACAAACACTAGCTCGCCTTACAAGAAACACACTCTGCTTTAGAGAAAGGAGCACTCATCTAGTCTACTGTGTTTCCTATGGGGTCCAAACAGTGAGCTTGCTCAGAACAAAAGAACTGTGCTTCCTACACACGCGGACCATATGTAGTTCAACTCTGCTTAGGACCTGACAAGAACAGTAGCTCCTCTTCAGTCCAACACTGTACTTGCTGGGAACAGATGCGAGTGATATTTGCACTGTGTATGGCAATGGGAGCGCAATAGTGACTTTCCTTACCAGAAAACAACTCTTGTTCGTAAGACCAGAAACTGCATGTGATTCAAATCCATTTAGGACTGGGAAACAAACACTAGCTCGTCTTACAAGAAACACAGTCTGCTTTTGAGAAAAGAGCACTCTTCTACTCTACTGTGTTTCTTATGGGGTCAAAAAAGTGAGCTTGCTCAGAACAAAAAAAATTGTGCTTCCTATACACACGGCCATATCTAGTTCAAGTCTGCTTAGGAACCTGACAAGAACAGTAGATCCTCTTCAGTCCAATACACTCTACTTGCTGGCAACAGACGCCAGTGCTATTTGTCCTGTTTATGGCAATGGCAGCGCAATAGTGACTTTCCTTACCAGAAAACAACTCTTGCTCATAGTACCAGAAACTTCATGGGATTCAACTCCTTTTAGGACTGGGAAATAAACGCTAGCTAGCCTTACAAGAAACACACTCTGCTTTAGAGAAAGGAGCACTCTTCTAGTCTACTGTCTTTCCTATGGTTTACAAACAGTGAGCTTGCTCAGAACAAAAAAACTGTGCTTCCTACACACACGGACCATATGTAGTTCAACTCTGCTTAGAAACCTGACAAGAAGAGTAGCTCCTCTTCAGTCCAACACTGTACTTGCTGGGAACAGACGCGAGTGCTATTTGCACTGTGTATGGCAATGGGAGCGCAATAGTGACTTTCCTAACCAGAAAACAACTCTTGTTCGTAGGACCAGAAACTGCATGTGATTCAACTCCATTTAGGACTAAGAAACAAACGCTAGATTGCCCTACAAGAAACACACTCTGCTTTAGAGAAAAGAGCACTCTTCTACTCTACTGTGTTTCCTAAAGGGCCAGAACAGTGAGCTTGCTCAGAACATAAGAACTGAGCTTCCTACACACACGGGCCATATCTAGTTCAACTCTGCTTAGGAAACTGACAAGAACAGTAGCTCCTCTTCTATCCGATACATTGTACTTGCTGGGATCAGACGCGAGTGCTATTTGCACTGTGTATGGCAATGGGAGCGAAATAGTGACTTTCCTTACCAGAAAACATCTCTTGCTCGTAGGACCAGAAACTGCATGTGATTCAACTCCATTTAGGACTGGAAAAAAAAACGCGAGCTTTCCTTACAAGAAACACACTCTGCTTTTGAGAAAAGAGCACTCTTCTACTCTACTGTGTTTCCTATAGGGCCGGAACAGTGAGCTTGCTCAGAACATAATAACTGTGCTTCCTACACACACGGGCCATATCTAGTTCAACTCTGCTTAGGAACCTGACAAGAACAGTAGATCCCCTTTAGTCCAATACACTGTACTTGCTGGGAACAGACGCCAGTGCTATTTGTCCTGTGTATGGGAATGGCAGCGCAATAGTGACTATTCTTACCATAAAACAACTCTTGCTCGTAGGACCAGAAACTGCATGTGTTTCAACTCCATTTAGGACTGGGAAACAAACGCTAGCTCGCCTTACGAGAAACACACTCTGCTTTAGAGAAAAGAGCACTCTTCTACTCTACTGTGTTTCCTAAAGGGCCAGAACAGTGAGCTTGCTCAGAACAAAAGAACTGTGCTTCCTACACACGGGCCATATCTAGTTCAACTCTGCTTAGGAAACTGACAAGAACAGTAGCTCCTCTTCAGTCCGATACACTGTACTTACTGGGAACAGACGCGAGTGCTATTTGCACTGTATATGGCAATGGGAGCACAATAGGGACTTTCCTTACCAGAAAACAACTCTTGCTCGTAGGACCAGAAAGTGCATGTGATTCAACTCCATTTAGGACTGGGAAACAAATGCTAGCTCGCCTTACATGAAACACACTCTGCTTTTGAGAAAAGAGCACTCTTTTACTCTACTGTGTTTCCCATAGGGCTAGAACAATGAGCTTGTTCAGAACAAAAGAACTGTGGTTCCTACACACACGGGGCATATCTAGTTCAACTCTGCTTAGGAAACTGACAAGAACAGTAGCTCCTCTTCAGTCCAATACACTGTACTTGCTAGGAACAGACGGGAGTGCTATTTGCACTGTGTATGGCAATGGGAGCGCAATAGTGACTTTCCTTACCAGAAAACAACTCTTGCACGTAGGACCAGAAACTGCATGTGATTCAACTCCATTTAGGACTGGGAAAAAAACGCGAGCTTACCTTACAAGAAACACACTCTGCTTTAGAGAAAAGAGCACTCTTCTACTCTACTGTGTTTCCTATAGGGCCAGAACAGTGAGCTTGCTCAGGACAAAAGAACTGTGCTTCCTACACTCGGGCCATATCTAGTTCAACTCTGCTTATGAAACTGACAAGAACAGTAGTTCCTCTTCAGTCCGATACACTGTACTTGCTGGGAACAGACGCGAGTGCTATTTGCACTGTATATGGCAATGAGAACGCAATAGGGACTTTCCTTACCAGAAAACAACTCTTGCTCGTAGGACCAGAATGTGCATGTAATTCAACTCCATTTAGGACTGGGAAAAACAAATGCTACCTCGCCTTACATGAAACACACTCTGCTTTTGAGAAAAGAGCACTCTTCTACTCTACTGTGTTTCCTATGGGGTCCAAACAGTGAGCTTGCTCAGAACAAAAGAACTGTGCTTCCTACACACATGGGCCATATCTAGTTCAACTCTGCTTAGGAAACGAAAAAGAACAGTAGATCCTCTTCAGTCCAATACACTGTACTTTCTGGGAACAGACGCGAGTGCTATTTGCACTGTGTAGGGCAATTGGAGCACAATAGTGTCTCGTCTTACCAGAAAACAACTCTTGCTCATAGGACAAAAAACTGCTTTTGACTCAACTACATTTAGGACTGGGAAACAAACGCTAGTTCGCCTTACAAGAAACACACTCTGCTTTTGAGAAAAGAACACTCTTCTAATCTACTGTGTTTCCCATAGGGCCAGAACAATGAGCTTGCTCAGAACAAAAGAACTGTGCTTACTTCACACACGGGGCATATCTAGTTCAACTCTGCTTAGGAAACTGAGAAGAACAGTAGCTCCTCTTCAGTCCAATACACTGTACTTGCTAGGAACAGACGGGACTGCTATTTGCACTGAGTATGGCAATGGGAGCGCAATAGTGACTTTCCTTACCAGAAAACAACTCTTGCTCGTAGGACTAGAAACTGCATGTGATTCAACTCCATTTAGGACTGGGAAACAAACGCTAGCTCGCCTTACAAGAAACACAGTCTGCTTTTGAGAAAAGAGCACTCTTCTACTCTACTGTGTTTCCTATGGGGTCCAAACAGTGAGCTTGCTCAGAACAAAAAAAATTGTGCTTCCTATACACACGGCCATATCTAGTTCAAGTCTGCTTAGGAACCTGACAAGAACAGTAGATCCTCTTCAGTCCAATACACTGTACTTGCTGGCAACAGACGCCAGTGCTATTTGTCCTGTGTATGGCAAGGCAGCACAATAGTGACTTTCCTTACCAGAAAACAACTCTTGCTCATAGTACCAGAAACTGCATGGGATTAAACTCCATTTAGGACTGAGAAAAAAACACTAGCTCGCCTTACAAGAAACACACTCTGCTTTAGAGAAAGGAGCACTCATCTAGTCTACTGTGTTTCCTATGGGGTCCAAACAGTGAGCTTGCTCAGAACAAAAGAACTGTGCTTCCTACACACACGGACCATATGTAGTTCAACTCTGCTTAGGAACGTGACAAGAAGAGTAGCTCCTCTTCAGTCCAACACTGTACTTGCTGGGAACAGACGCGAGTGCTATTTGCACTGTGTATGGCAATGGGAGCGCAATAGTGACTTCCTTACCAGAAAACAACTCTTGCTCGTAGGACTAGAAACTGCATGTGATTCAACTCCATTTAGAACTGGGAAACAAACGCTAGCTCGCCTTAAAAGAAACACAGTCTGCTTTTGAGAAAAGAGCACTCTTCTACTCTACTGTGTTTCCTATGGTGTCCAAACAGTGAGCTTGCTCATAACAAAAGAACTGTGCTTCCTACACACACGGACCATATGTAGTTCAACTCTGCTTATGAACCTGACAAGAACAGTAGCTCCTCTTCAGTCCAACACTGTACTTGCTGGGAACAGACGCGAGTGCTATTTGCACTGTGTATGGCAATGGGAGCGCAATAGTGACTTTCCTTACCAGAAAACAACTCTTGCTCGTAGGACTAGAAACTGCATGTGATTCAACTCCATTTAGGACTGGGAAAAAAACGCTAGCTCGCCTTAAAAGAAACACAGTCTGCTTTTGAGAAAAGAGCACTCTTCTACTCTACTGTGTTTCCTATGGGGTCCAAACAGTGAGCTTGCTCAGAACAAAAAAAATTGTGCTTCCTATACACACGGCCATATCTAGTTCAAGTCTGCTTAGGAACCTGACAAGAACAGTAGATCCTCTTCAGTCCAATACACTGTACTTGCTGGCAACAGACGCCAGTGCTATTTCTCCTGTGTATGGCAAGGCAGCACAATAGTGACTTTCCTTACCAGAAAACAACTCTTGCTCATAGTACCAGAAACTGCATGGGATTAAACTCCATTTAGTACTGAGAAACAAACACTAGCTCGCCTTACAAGAAACACACTCTGCTTTAGAGAAAGGAGCACTCTTCTAGTCTACTGTGTTTCCTATGGTTTACAAACAGTGAGCTTGCTCAGAACAAAAAAACTGTGCTTCCTACACACACGGACCATATGTAGTTCAACTCTGCTTAGAAACCTGACAAGAAGAGTAGCTCCTCTTCAGTCCAACACTGTACTTGCTGGGAACAGACGCGAGTGCTATTTGCACTGTGTATGGCAATGGGAGCACAATAGTGACTTTCCTAACCAGAAAACAACTCTTGTTCGTAGGACCAGAAACTGCATGTGATTCAACTCCATTTAGGACTAAGAAACAAACGCTAGATTGCCCTACAAGAAACACACTCTGCTTTAGAGAAAAGAGCACTCTTCTACTCTACTGTGTTTCCTAAAGGGCCAGAACAGTGAGCTTGCTCAGAACATAAGAACTGAGCTTCCTACACACACGGGCCATATCTAGTTCAACTCTGCTTAGGAAACTGACAAGAACAGTAGCTCCTCTTCTATCCGATACATTGTACTTGCTGGGATCAGACGCGAGTGCTATTTGCACTGTGTATGGCAATGGGAGCGAAATAGTGACTTTCCTTACCAGAAAACATCTCTTGCTCGTAGGACCAGAAACTGCATGTGATTCAACTCCATTTAGGACTGGGAAAAAAAACGCGAGCTTTCCTTACAAGAAACACACTCTGCTTTTGAGAAAAGAGCACTCTTCTACTCTACTGTGTTTCCTATAGGGCCGGAACAGTGAGCTTGCTCAGAACATAATAACTGTGCTTCCTACACACACGGGCCATATCTAGTTCAACTCTGCTTAGGAACCTGACAAGAACAGTAGATCCCCTTTAGTCCAATACACTGTACTTGCTGGGAACAGACGCCAGTGCTATTTGTCCTGTGTATGGGAATGGCAGCGCAATAGTGACTATTCTTACCATAAAACAACTCTTGCTCGTAGGACCAGAAACTGCATGTGTTTCAACTCCATTTAGGACTGGGAAACAAACGCTAGCTCGCCTTACGAGAAACACACTCTGCTTTAGAGAAAAGAGCACTCTTCTACTCTACTGTGTTTCCCATAGGGCCTGAACAGTGAGCTTGCTCAGAACAAAAGAACTGTGCTTCCTACACACGGGCCATATCTAGTTGAACTCTGCTTAGGAAACTGACAAGAACAGTAGCTCCTCTTCAGTCCAATACACTGTACTTGCTGGCAACAGACGCGAGTGCTTTTTGCACTGAATATGGCAATGGGAGCGCAATAGGGACTTTCCTTACCAGAAAACAACTCTTGCTCGTAGCACCAGAAAGTGCATGTGTTTCAACTCCATTTAGGACTGGGAAACAAATGCTACCTCGCCTTACATGAAACACACTCTGCTCTTGAGAAAAGAGCACTCTTCTACTCTACTGTTTTTCCTATGGGGTCCAAACAGTGAGCATGCTCAGAACAAAAAAAATTGTGCTTCCTACACACACCGCCATATCTAGTTCAAGTCTGCTTAGAAACCTGACAAGAACAGTAGATCCTCTTCAGTCCAATACACTGTACTTGCTTGCCACAGACGCCAGTGCTATTTGTCCTGTGTATGGCAATGGCATCGCAATAGTGACTTTTCTTACCAGAAAACAACTCTTGCTCATAGGACCAGAAACGGCATGATATTCTACTCCATTTAGGACTGGGAAACAAACGCTAGCTTGCCTTACAAGAAACAAACTCTGCTTTTGAGAAAAGAACACTCGTCTACTCTACTGTGTATCCCATAGGGCTAGAACAATGAGCTTGCTCAGAACAAAAGAACTGTGCTTCCTGAACACATGGGGCATATCTAGTTCAACTCTGCTTATGAAACTGAGAAGAACAGCAGCTCCTCTTCAGTCCAATACACTGTACTTGCTAGGAACAGACGGGAGTGCTATTTGCACTGTGTATGGCAATGGGAGCGCAATAGTGACTTTCCTTACCAGAAAACAACTCTTGCTCGTAGGACCAGAAACTGCATGTGATTCAACTCCATTTAGGACTGGGAAACAAACGCTAGATCGCCTTACAAGAAAAACAATCTGCTTTTGAGAAAAGAGCACTCTTCTACTCTACTGTGTTTCCAATGGGGTCCAAACAGTGAGCTTGCTCAGAACAAAAAAAATTGTGCTTCCTACACACACGGCCATATCTAGTTCAAGTCTGCTTAGGAACCTGACAAGAACAGTAGCTCCTCTTCAGTCCAATACACTGTACTTGCTGGCAACAGACGCCAGTTCTATTTGTCCTGTGTATGGCAATGGCAGCGCAATAGTGACTCTTCTTACCAGAAAACAACTCTTGCTCGTAGTACCAGAAACTGCATGGGATTCAACTCCATTTAGGACTGGGAAACAAATGCTACCTCGCCTTACAAGAAACACACTCTGCTTTAGAGAAAGAAGCACTCTTCTAGTCTACTGTGTTTCCTATGGGGTCCAAACAGTGAGCTTGCTCAGAACTAAAAAAATTGTGCTTCCTACACACACGGCCATATCTAGTTCAAGTCTGCTTAGGAACCTGACAAGAACAGTAGATCCTCTTCAGTCCAATACACTCTACTTGCTGGCAACAGACGCCAGTGCTATTTGTCCTGTTTATGGCAATGGCAGCGCAATAGTGACTTTCCTTACCAGAAAACAACTCTTGCTCATAGTACCAGAAACTTCATGGGATTCAACTCCTTTTAGGACTGGGAAATAAACGCTAGCTAGCCTTACAAGAAACACACTCTGCTTTAGAGAAAGGAGCACTCTTCTAGTCTACTGTGTTTCCTATGGTTTACAAACAGTGAGCTTGCTCAGAACAAAAAAACTGTGCTTCCTACACACACGGACCATATGTAGTTCAACTCTGCTTAGAAACCTGACAAGAGCCGGGCGGTGGTGGCGCACGCCTTTAATCCCAGCACTCGGGAGGCAGAGCCAGGCGGATCTCTGTGAGTTCGAGGCCAGCCTGGGCTACCAAGTGAGTTCCAGGAAAGGCGCAAAGCTACACAGAGAAACCCTGTCTCGAAAAACCAAAAAAAAAAAAAAAAAAAAAAAAAAGAAACCTGACAAGAAGAGTAGCTCCTCTTCAGTCCAACACTGTACTTGCTGGGAACAGACGCGAGTGCTATTTGCACTGTGTATGGCAATGGGAGCGCAATAGTGACTTTCCTAACCAGAAAACAACTCTTGTTCGTAGGACCAGAAACTGCATGTGATTCAACTCCATTTAGGACTAAGAAACAAATGCTAGATTGCCCTACAAGAAACACACTCTGCTTTAGAGAAAAGAGCACTCTTCTACTCTACTGTGTTTCCTAAAGGGCCAGAACAGTGAGCTTGCTCAGAACATAAGAACTGAGCTTCCTACACACACGGGCCATATCTAGTTCAACTCTGCTTAGGAAACTGACAAGAACAGTAGCTCCTCTTCTATCCGATACATGGTACTTGCTGGGATCAGACGCGAGTGCTATTTGCACTGTGTATGGCAATGGGAGCGAAATAGTGACTTTCCTTACCAGAAAACATCTCTTGCTCGTAGGACCAGAAACTGCATGTGATTCAACTCCATTTAGGACTGGGAAAAAAACGCGAGCTTTCCTTACAAGAAACACACTCTGCTTTTGAGAAAAGAGCACTCTTCTACTCTACTGTGTTTCCTATAGGGCCAGAACAGTGAGCTTGCTCAGAACATAATAACTGTGCTTCCTACACACACGGGCCATATCTAGTTCAACTCTGCTTAGGAACCTGACAAGAACAGTAGATCCCGTTTAGTCCAATACACTGTACTTGCTGGGAACAGACGCCAGTGCTATTTGCACTGTGAATTGCAATGGGAGCGCAATAGTGACTTTCCTTACCAGAAAACAACTCTTGTTTGTAGAACCAGAAACTGCATGTGATTCAACTCCATTTAGGACTGGGAAACAAACGCTAGCTCGCCTTAAAGGAAACACAGTCTGCTTTTGAGAAAAGAGCACTCTTCTACTCTACTGTGTTTCCTATGGGGTCCAAACAGTGAGCTTGCTCAGAACAAAAAAAATTGTGCTTCCTATACACACGGCCATATCTAGTTCAAGTCTGCTTAGGAACCTGACAAGAACAGTAGATCCTCTTCAGTCCAATACACTGTACTTGCTGGCAACAGACGCCAGTGCTATTTCTCCTGTGTATGGCAAGGCAGCACAATAGTGACTTTCCTTACCAGAAAACAACTCTTGCTCATAGTACCAGAAACTGCATGGGATTAAACTCCATTTAGGACTGAGAAACAAACACTAGCTCGCCTTACAAGAAACACACTCTGCTTTAGAGAAAGGAGCACTCATCTAGTCTACTGTGTTTCCTATGGGGTCCAAACAGTGAGCTTGCTCAGAACAAAAGAACTGTGCTTCCTACACACGCGGACCATATGTAGTTCAACTCTGCTTAGGACCTGTCAAGAACAGTAGCTCCTCTTCAGTCCAACACTGTACTTGCTGGGAACAGATGCGAGTGATATTTGCACTGTGTATGGCAATGGGAGCGCAATAGTGACTTTCCTTACCAGAAAACAACTCTTGTTCGTAAGACCAGAAACTGCATGTGATTCAACTCCATTTAGGACTGGGAAACAAACACTAGCTCGTCTTACAAGAAACACAGTCTGCTTTTGAGAAAAGAGCACTCTTCTACTCTACTGTGTTTCTTATGGGGTCAAAAAAGTGAGCTTGCTCAGAACAAAAAAAATTGTGCTTCCTATACACACGGCCATATCTAGTTCAAGTCTGCTTAGGAACCTGACAAGAACAGTAGATCCTCTTCAGTCCAATACACTCTACTTGCTGGCAACAGACGCCAGTGCTATTTGTCCTGTTTATGGCAATGGCAGCGCAATAGTGACTTTCCTTACCAGAAAACAACTCTTGCTCATAGTACCAGAAACTTCATGGGATTCAACTCCTTTTAGGACTGGGAAATAAACGCTAGCTAGCCTTACAAGAAACACACTCTGCTTTAGAGAAAGGAGCACTCTTCTAGTCTACTGTGTTTCCTATGGTTTACAAACAGTGAGCTTGCTCAGAACAAAAAAACTGTGCTTCCTACACACACGGACCATATGTAGTTCAACTCTGCTTAGAAACCTGACAAGAAGAGTAGCTCCTCTTCAGTCCAACACTGTACTTGCTGGGAACAGACGCGAGTGCTATTTGCACTGTGTATGGCAATGGGAGCGCAATAGTGACTTTCCTAACCAGAAAACAACTCTTGTTCGTAGGACCAGAAACTGCATGTGATTCAACTCCATTTAGGACTAAGAAACAAACGCTAGATTGCCCTACAAGAAACACACTCTGCTTTAGAGAAAAGAGCACTCTTCTACTCTACTGTGTTTCCTAAAGGGCCAGAACAGTGAGCTTGCTCAGAACATAAGAACTGAGCTTCCTACACACACGGGCCATATCTAGTTCAACTCTGCTTAGGAAACTGACAAGAACAGTAGCTCCTCTTCTATCCGATACATTGTACTTGCTGGGATCAGACGCGAGTGCTATTTGCACTGTGTATGGCAATGGGAGCGAAATAGTGACTTTCCTTACCAGAAAACATCTCTTGCTCGTAGGACCAGAAACTGCATGTGATTCAACTCCATTTAGGACTGGGAAAAAAAACGCGAGCTTTCCTTACAAGAAACACACTCTGCTTTTGAGAAAAGAGCACTCTTCTACTCTACTGTGTTTCCTATAGGGCCGGAACAGTGAGCTTGCTCAGAACATAATAACTGTGCTTCCTACACACACGGGCCATATCTAGTTCAACTCTGCTTAGGAACCTGACAAGAACAGTAGATCCCCTTTAGTCCAATACACTGTACTTGCTGGGAACAGACGCCAGTGCTATTTGTCCTGTGTATGGGAATGGCAGCGCAATAGTGACTATTCTTACCATAAAACAACTCTTGCTCGTAGGACCAGAAACTGCATGTGTTTCAACTCCATTTAGGACTGGGAAACAAACGCTAGCTCGCCTTACAAGAAACACACTCTGCTTTAGAGAAAAGAGCACTCTTCTACTCTACTGTGTTTCCCATAGGGCCTGAACAGTGAGCTTGCTCAGAACAAAAGAACTGTGCTTCCTACACACGGGCCATATCTAGTTGAACTCTGCTTAGGAAACTGACAAGAACAGTAGCTCCTCTTCAGTCCAATACACTGTACTTGCTGGCAACAGACGCGAGTGCTATTTGCACTGAATATGGCAATGGGAGCGCAATAGGGACTTTCCTTACCAGAAAACAACTCTTGCTCGTAGCACCAGAAAGTGCATGTGTTTCAACTCCATTTAGGACTGGGAAACAAATGCTACCTCGCCTTACATGAAACACACTCTGCTTTTGAGAAAAGAGCACTCTTCTACTCTACTGTTTTTCCTATGGGGTCCAAACAGTGAGCATGCTCAGAACAAAAAAAATTGTGCTTCCTACACACACCGCCATATCTAGTTCAAGTCTGCTTAGAAACCTGACAAGAACAGTAGATCCTCTTCAGTCCAATACACTGTACTTGCTTGCCACAGACGCCAGTGCTATTTGTCCTGTGTATGGCAATGGCATCGCAATAGTGACTTTCCTTACCAGAAAACAACTCTTGCTCATAGGACCAGAAACGGCATGATATTCTACTCCATTTAGGACTGGGAAACAAACGCTAGCTTGCCTTACAAGAAACAAACTCTGCTTTTGAGAAAAGAACACTCGTCTACTCTACTGTGTATCCCATAGGGCTAGAACAATGAGCTTGCTCAGAACAAAAGAACTGTGCTTCCTGAACACATGGGGCATATCTAGTTCAACTCTGCTTATGAAACTGAGAAGAACAGCAGCTCCTCTTCAGTCCAATACACTGTACTTGCTAGGAACAGACGGGAGTGCTATTTGCACTGTGTATGGCAATGGGAGCGCAATAGTGACTTTCCTTACCAGAAAACAACTCTTGCTCGTAGGACCAGAAACTGCATGTGATTCAAATCCATTTAGGACTGGGAAACAAACGCTAGATCGCCTTACAAGAAAAACAATCTGCTTTTGAGAAAAGAGCACTCTTCTACTCTACTGTGTTTCCAATGGGGTCCAAACAGTGAGCTTGCTCAGAACAAAAAAAATTGTGCTTCCTACACACACGGCCATATCTAGTTCAAGTCTGCTTAGGAACCTGACAAGAACAGTAGCTCCTCTTCAGTCCAATACACTGTACTTGCTGGCAACAGACGCCAGTTCTATTTGTCCTGTGTATGGCAATGGCAGTGCAATAGTGACTCTTCTTACCAGAAAACAACTCTTGCTCGTAGTACCAGAAACTGCATGGGATTCAACTCCATTTAGGACTGGGAAACAAATGCTACCTCGCCTTACAAGAAACACACTCTGCTTTAGAGAAAGAAGCACTCTTCTAGTCTACTGTGTTTCCTATGGGGTCCAAACAGTGAGCTTGCTCAGAACTAAAAAAATTGTGCTTCCTACACACACGGCCATATCTAGTTCAAGTCTGCTTAGGAACCTGACAAGAACAGTAGATCCTCTTCAGTCCAATACACTCTACTTGCTGGCAACAGACGCCAGTGCTATTTGTCCTGTTTATGGCAATGGCAGCGCAATAGTGACTTTCCTTACCAGAAAACAACTCTTGCTCATAGTACCAGAAACTGCATGGGATTCAACTCCTTTTAGGACTGGGAAATAAACGCTAGCTAGCCTTACAAGAAACACACTCTGCTTTAGAGAAAGGAGCACTCTTCTAGTCTACTGTGTTTCCTATGGTTTACAAACAGTGAGCTTGCTCAGAACAAAAAAACTGTGCTTCCTACACACACGGACCATATGTAGTTCAACTCTGCTTAGAAACCTGACAAGAGCCGGGCGGTGGTGGCGCACGCCTTTAATCCCAGCACTCGGGAGGCAGAGCCAGGCGGATCTATGTGAGTTCGAGGCCAGCCTGGGCTACCAAGTGAGTTCCAGGAAAGGCGCAAAGCTACACAGAGAAACCCTGTCTCGAAAAACCAAAAAAAAAAAAAAAAAAGAAACCTGACAAGAAGAGTAGCTCCTCTTCAGTCCAACACTGTACTTGCTGGGAACAGACGCGAGTGCTATTTGCACTGTGTATGGCAATGGGAGCGCAATAGTGACTTTCCTAACCAGAAAACAACTCTTGTTCGTAGGACCAGAAACTGCATGTGATTCAACTCCATTTAGGACTAAGAAACAAACGCTAGATTGCCCTACAAGAAACACACTCTGCTTTAGAGAAAAGAGCACTCTTCTACTCTACTGTGTTTCCTAAAGGGCCAGAACAGTGAGCTTGCTCAGAACATAAGAACTGAGCTTCCTACACACACGGGCCATATCTAGTTCAACTCTGCTTAGGAAACTGACAAGAACAGTAGCTCCTCTTCTATCCGATACATGGTACTTGCTGGGATCAGACGCGAGTGCTATTTGCACTGTGTATGGCAATGGGAGCGAAATAGTGACTTTCCTTACCAGAAAACATCTCTTGCTCGTAGGACCAGAAACTGCATGTGATTCAACTCCATTTAGGACTGGGAAAAAAAAGCGAGCTTTCCTTACAAGAAACACACTCTGCTTTTGAGAAAAGAGCACTCTTCTACTCTACTGTGTTTCCTATAGGGCCAGAACAGTGAGCTTGCTCAGAACATAATAACTGTGCTTCCTACACACACGGGCCATATCTAGTTCAACTCTGCTTAGGAACCTGACAAGAACAGTAGATCCCGTTTAGTCCAATACACTGTACTTGCTGGGAACAGACGCCAGTGCTATTTGCACTGTGAATTGCAATGGGAGCGCAATAGTGACTTTCCTTACCAGAAAACAACTCTTGTTTGTAGAACCAGAAACTGCATGTGATTCAATTGCATTTAGGACTAGGAAACAAACACTAGCTTGCCTTACAAGAAACACACTCTGCTTTTGAGAAAAGAGCACTCTTCTACTCTACTGTGTTTCCCATAGGGCCAGAACGGTGAGCTTGCTCAGAACATAAGAACTGAGCTTCCTACACACACGGGCCATATATAGTTCAACTCTGCTTAGGAAACTGACAAGAACAGTAGCTCCTCTTCAGTCCTATACACTGTACTTGCTGGGAACAGACGCCAGTGCTATTTGCACTGTGTATGGCAATGGGAGTGCAATAGTGACTTTCCTTACCAGAAAACAACTCTTGCTCATAGGACCAGAAACTGCATGTGATTCAACTCCATTTAGGACTGGGAAACAAATGCTACCTCGCCTTACATGAAACACACTCTGCTTTTGAGAAAAGAGCACTCTTCTACTCTACTGTGTTTCCTATAGGGCCAGAACAGTGAGCTTGCTCAGAACATAATAACTGTGCTTCCTACACACACGGGCCATATCTAGTTCAACTCTGCTTAGGAAACTGACAAGAACAGTAGATCCCCTTTAGTCCAATACACTGTACTTGCTGGGAACAGACGCCAGTGCTATTTGTCCTGTGTATGGCAATGGCAGCGCAATAGTGACTATTCTTACCATAAAACAACTCTTGCTCGTAGGACCAGAAAGTGCATGTGTTTCAACTCCATTTAGGACTGGGAAACAAACGCTACCTCGCCTTACAAGAAACACACTCTGCTTTAGAGAAAAGAGCACTCTTCTACTCTACTGTGTTTCCTATAGGGCCAGAACAGTGAGCTTGCTCAGAACAAAAGAACTGTGCTTCCTACACACGGGCCATATCTAGTTGAACTCTGCTTAGGAAACTGACAAGAACAGTAGCTCCTCTTCAGTCTGATACACTGTACTTACTGGGAACAGACGCGAGAGCTATTTGCACTGTATATGGCAATGGGAGCACAATAGGGACTTTCCTTACCAGAAAACAACTCTTGCTCGTAGGACCAGAAAGTGCATGTGATTCAACTCCATTTAGGACTGGGAAACAAACTCTAGCTCGCCTTACAAGAAACACACACTGCTTTTGAGAAAAGAGCACTCTTCTACTCTACTGTGTTTCCTATAGGGCCAGAACAGTGAGCTTGCTCAGAACATAAGAACTGAGATTCGTACACACACGGGCCATATCTAGTTCAACTCTGCTTAGGAAACTGACAAGAACAGTAGCTCCTCTTCAATCCGATACACTGTACTTGCTGGGAACAGGCGCCAGTGCTATTTGCACTGTGTATGGCAATGGGAGTGCAATAGTGTCTTTCTTTACCAGAAAACAACTCTTGCTCATAGTACCAGAAACTGCATGGGATTCAACTCCATTTAGGACTGGGAAACAAACGCTATCTCGCCTTACAAGAAACACACTCTGCTTTAGAGAAAGAAGCACTCTTCTAGTCTACTGTGTTTCCTATGGGGTCCAAACAGTGAGGTTGCTCAGAACAAAAGAACTATGCTTCCTACACACACAGACCATATGTAGTTCAACTCTGCTTAGGAACCTTACAAGAACAGTAGCTCCTCTTCAGTCCAACACTGTACTTGCTGGGAACAGACGCGAGTGCTACT
>NW_026736480.1:0-69000 GCF_949786415.1 Peromyscus eremicus
ACACATGGGCCATATCTAGTTCAACTCTGCTTAGGAAACTGACAAGAACAGTAGTCCTCTTCAGTCCAGATACACTGCTACTAGCGGGGAACATACGCGAGAGCTATTTGCACTGAGTATGACAATTGGAGCACAATAGTGACTCGTCTTACCAGAAAACAACACTTGCTCGTAGGACAAAAACTGCATGTGACTCAACTCCATTTAGGACTGGGAAACAAATGCAAGCTCACCTTACAAGAAACACTACTCTGTTTTTGAGAAAAGAGCACTCTTCTACTCTACTGTGTTTCCTATGGGGTTCTAACAGAGCTTGCTCAGAACAAAAGAACTGTGCTTCCTACACACACGGGGCATATCTAGTTCAACTCTGCTTAGGAAACTGACAAGAACAGTAGCTTCTCTTCAGTCCAATACACTGTACTTGCTGGGAACAGACGCGAGTGCTATTTGCAATGTGTATGGCAATGGGAGCGCAATAGTGGCTCTTCTTAGCAGAAAACAACTCTTGCTGGAAGGACCAGAATCTGCA
This sequence comes from Peromyscus eremicus, assembly GCF_949786415.1. NCBI lineage: Eukaryota > Metazoa > Chordata > Mammalia > Rodentia > Cricetidae > Peromyscus > Peromyscus eremicus. The sequence continues at coordinate 533 of NW_026736480.1, forward strand.
TGGGATTCAACTCCGTTTAGGACTGGGAAACAAACGCTAGCTCGCCTTGCAAGAAACACACTCTGCTTTTGAGAAAACAGCACTCTTCTACACTCCTGTGTTTCCTATAGGGCCAGAACAGTGAGCTTGCTCAGAACAAAAGAACTGTGCTTCCTACACACACGGGGCATATATAGTTCAACTCTGCTTAGGAAACTGACCAGAACAGTGGCTTCTCTTCAGTCCAATACACTGTACTGGCTGGGAACAGACGAAATGGGAGCACAATAGTGACTCTTCTTAGCAGAAAAGAACTCTTGCTCGTAGGACCAGAAACTGCATGAGATTCAACTCCCTTTAGGACTGGGAAACAAACGCTAGCTCGCCTTGCAAGAAACACACTCTGCTTTTGAGAAAACAGCACTCTTCTACTCTCCTGTGTTTCCTATAGGGCCAGAACAGTGAGCTTGCTCAGAACAAAAGAACTGTGCTTACTACACACACGGGGCATATCTAGTTCAACTCTGCTTAGGAAACTGACAAGAACAGTAGCTTCTCTTCAGTCCAATACACTGTACTTGCTGGGAACAGACGCGAGTGCTATTTGCACTGTGTATGGCAATGGGAGCGCAATAGTGACTCTTCTTTGCAGAAAACAACTCTTGCTTGTAGGAGCAGAAACTGCATGGGATTCAACTCCATTTAGGACAGGGAAACAAACGCTAGCTCGCCTTGCAAGAAACACACTCTGCTTTGGAGAAAACAGCACTCTTCTACTCTCCTGTGTTTCCTATAGGGCCAGAACAGTGAGCTTGCTCAGAACAAAAGAACTGTGCTTCCTACACACACGGGGCATATCTAGTTCAACTCTGCTTAGGAAACTGAAAAGAACAGTAGCTTCTCTTCAGTCCAATACACTGTACTTGCTGGGAACAGACGCCAGTGCTATTTGCACTGTGTATGGCAATAGGAGCGCAATAGTGGCTCTTCTTAGCAGAAAACAACTCTTGCTCGTAGGACCAGAATCTGCATGGGATTCAACTCCGTTTAGGACTGGGAAACAAACGCTAGCTCGCCTTGCAAGAAACACACTCTGCTTTTGAGAAAACAGCACTCTTCTACTCTCCTGTGTTTCCTATAGGGCCAGAACAGTGAGCTTGCTCAGAAGAAAAGAACTGTGCTTCCTACACACACGGGGCATATCTAGTTCAACTCTGCTTAGGAAACTGACAAGAACAGTAGCTTCTCTTCAGTCCAATACACTGTACTTGCTGGGAACAGACGCGAGTGCTATTTGCACTGTGTATGGCAATGGGAGCACAAAAGTGACTCTTCTTGGCAGAACACAACTCTTGCTGGAAGGACCAGAATCTGCATGGGATTCAACTCCGTTTAGGACTGGGAAACAAACGCTAGCTCGCCTTGCAAGAAACACACTCTGCTTTTGAGAAAACAGCACTCTTCTACTCTCTTTTGTTTCCTACAGGGCCAGAACAGTGAGCTTGCTCAGAACAAAAGAACTGTGCTTCCTACACACACGGGGCATATCTAGTTCAACTCTGCTTAGGAAACTGACCAGAACAGTAGCTTCTCTTCAGTCCAATACACTGTACTTGCTGGGAACAGACGCCAGTGCTATTTGCACTGTGTATGGCAATGGGAGCGCAATAGTGACTCTTCTTAGCAGAAAACAACTCTTGCTCGTAGGACCAGAAACTGCATGGGATTCAACTCCGTTTAGGACTGGGAAACAAACGCTAGCTCGCCTTGCAAGAAACACACTCTGCTTTTGAGAAAACAGCACTCTTCTACTCTCCTGTGTTTCCTATAGGGCCAGAACAGTGAGCTTGCTCAGAACAAAAGAACTGTGCTTCCTACACACACGGGGCATATCTAGTTCAACTCTGCTTAGGAAACTGACAAGAACAGTAGCTTCTCTTCAGTCCAATACACTGTACTTGCTGGGAACAGACGCGAGTGCTATTTGCACTGTGTATGGCAATGGGAGCGCAATAGTGGCTCTTCTTAGCAGAAAACAACTCTTGCTCGTAGGACCAGAAACTTCATGGGATTCAACTCCGTTTAGGACTGGGAAACAAACTCTAGCTCGCCTTGCAAGAAACACACTCTGCTTTGGAGAAAACAGCACTCTTCTACTCTCCTGTGTTTCCTATAGGGCCAGAACAGTGAGCTTGCTCAGAACAAAAGAACTGTGCTTCCTACACACACGGGGCATATCTAGTTCAACTCTGCTTAGGAAACTGACAAGAACAGTAGCTTCTCTTCAGTCCAATACACTGTACTTGCTGGGAACAGACGCGAGTGCTATTTGCACTGTGTATGGCAATGGGAGCGCAATAGTGGCTCTTCTTAGCAGAAAACAACTCTTGCTCGTAGGACCAGAATCTGCATGGGATTCAACTCCGTTTAGGACTGGGAAACAAACGCTAGCTCGCCTTGCAAGAAACACACTCTGCTTTTGAGAAAACAGCACTCTTCTACACTCCTGTGTTTCCTATAGGGCCAGAACAGTGAGCTTGCTCAGAACAAAAGAACTGTGCTTCCTACACACACGGGGCATATATAGTTCAACTCTGCTTAGGAAACTGACCAGAACAGTGGCTTCTCTTCAGTCCAATACACTGTACTTGCTGGGAACAGACGAAATGGGAGCGCAATAGTGACTCTTCTTAGCAGAAAACAACTCTTGCTCGTAGGACCAGAAACTGCATGGGATTCAACTCCGTTTAGGACTGGGAAACAAACGCTAGCTCGCCTTGCAAGAAAGACACTCTGCTTTTGAGAAAACAGCACTCTTCTACTCTCCTGTGTTTCCTATAGGGCCAGAACAGTGAGCTTGCTCAGAACAAAAGAACTGTGCTTCCTACACACACGGGGCATATCTAGTTCTACTCTGCTTAGGAAACTGAAAAGAACAGTAGCTTCTCTTCAGTCCAATACACTGTACTTGCTGGGAAGAGATGCGAGTGCTATTTGCACTGTGTATGGCAATGGGAGCGCAATAGTGGCTCTTCTTAGCAGAAAACAACTCTTGCTCGTAGGACCAGAATCTGCATGGGATTCAACTCCGTTTAGGACTGGGAAACAAACGCTAGCTCGCCTTGCAAGAAACACACTCTGCTTTTGAGAAAACAGCACTCTTCTACTCTCCTGTGTTTCCTATAGGGCCAGAACAGTGAGCTTGCTCAGAACAAAAGAACTGTGCTTCCTACACACACCGGGCATATATAGTTCAACTCTGCTTAGGAAACTGACCAGAACAGTAGCTTCTCTTCAGTCCAATACACTGTACTTGCTGGGAACAGACGAAATGGGAGCGCAATAGTGACTCTTCTTAGCAGAAAACAACTCTTGCTCGTAGGACCAGAAACTGCATGGGATTCAACTCCGTTTAGGACTGGGAAACAAACGCTAGCTCGCCTTGCAAGAAACACACTCTGCTTTTGAGAAAACAGCACTCTTCTACTCTCCTGTGTTTCCTATAGGGCCAGAACAGTGAGCTTGCTCAGAACAAAAGAACTGTGCTTCCTACACACACGGGGCATATCTAGTTCAACTCTGCTTAGGAAACTGACAAGAACAGTAGCTTCTCTTCAGTCCAATACACTGTACTTGCTGGGAAGAGACGCGAGTGCTATTTGCACTGTGTATGGCAATGGGAGCACAAAAGTGACTCTTCTTGGCAGAACACAACTCTTGCTGGAAGGACCAGAATCTGCATGGGATTCAACTCCGTTTAGGACTGGGAAACAAACGCTAGCTCGCCTTGCAAGAAAGACACTCTGCTTTTGAGAAAACAGCACTCTTCTACTCTCCTGTGTTTCCTATAGGGCCAGAACAATGAGCTTGCTCAGAACAAAAGAACTGTGCTTCCTACACACACGGGGCATATCTAGTTCAACTCTGCTTAGGAAACTGACCAGAACAGTAGCTTCTCTTCAGTCCAATACACTGTACTTGCTGGGAACAGACGCGAGTGCTATTTGCACTGTGTATGGCAATGGGAGCGCAATAGTGGCTCTTCTTAGCAGAAAACAACTCTTGCTCGTAGGACCAGAAACTGCATGGGATTCAACTCCGTTTAGGACTGGGAAACAAACTCTAGCTCGCCTTGCAAGAAACACACTCTGCTTTTGAGAAAACAGCACTCTTCTACTCTCCTGTGTTTCCTATAGGGCCAGAACAGTGAGCTTGCTCAGAACAAAAGAACTGTGCTTCCTACACACACGGGGCATATCTAGTTCAACTCTGCTTAGGAAACTGACCAGAACAGTAGCTTCTCTTCAGTCCAATACACTGTACTTGCTGGGAACAGACGCGAGTGCTATTTGCACTGTGTATGGCAATGGGAGCGCAATAGTGGCTCTTCTTAGCAGAAAACAATTCTTGCTCATAGGACCAGAAACTGCATGTGATTCAACTCCGTTTAGGACTGGGAAACAAACGCTAGCTCGCCTTGCAAGAAACACACTCTGCTTTTGAGAAAACAGCACTCTTCTACTCTCCTGTGTTTCCTATAGGGCCAGAACAGTGAGCTTGCTCAGAACAAAAGAACTGTGCTTCCTACACACACGGGGCATATCTAGTTCAACTCTGCTTAGGAAACTGACAAGAACAGTAGCTTCTCTTCAGTCCAATACACTGTACTTGCTGGGAACAGACGCGAGTGCTATTTGCACTGTGTATGGCAATGGGAGCACAAAAGTGACTCTTCTTGGCAGAACACAACTCTTGCTGGAAGGACCAGAATCTGCATGGGATTCAACTCCGTTTAGGACTGGGAAACAAACGCTAGCTCGCCTTGCAAGAAACACACTCTGCTTTTGAGAAAACAGCACTCTTCTACTCTCCTGTGTTTCCTATAGGGCCAGAACAGTGAGCTTGCTCAGAACAAAAGAACTGTGCTTCCTACACACACGGGGCATATCTAGTTCAACTCTGCTTAGGAAACTGACCAGAACAGTAGCTTCTCTTCAGTCCAATACACTGTACTTGCTGGGAACAGACGCGAGTGCTATTTGCACTGTGTATGGCAATGGGAGCACAAAAGTGACTCTTCTTGGCAGAACACAACTCTTGCTGGAAGGACCAGAATCTGCATGGGATTCAACTCCGTTTAGGACTGGGAAACAAACGCTAGCTCGCCTTGCAAGAAACACACTCTGCTTTTGAGAAAACAGCACTCTTCTACTCTCCTTTGTTTCCTACAGGGCCAGAACAGTGAGCTTGCTCAGAACAAAAGAACTGTGCTTCCTACACACACGGGGCATATCTAGTTCAACTCTGCTTAGGAAACTGACCAGAACAGTAGCTTCTCTTCAGTCCAATACACTGTACTTGCTGGGAACAGACGCCAGTGCTATTTGCACTGTGTATGGCAATGGGAGCGCAATAGTGGCTCTTCTTAGCAGAAAACAACTCTTGCTCGTAGGACCAGAAACTGCATGGGATTCAACTCCGTTTAAAACTGGGAAACAAACTCTAGCTCGCCTTGCAAGAAACACACTCTGCTTTTGAGAAAACAGCACTCTTCTACTCTCCTGTGTTTCCTATAGGGCCAGAACAGTGAGCTTGCTCAGAACAAAAGAACTGTGCTTCCTACACACACGGGGCATATCTAGTTCAACTCTGCTTAGGAAACTGACAAGAACAGTAGCTTCTCTTCAGTCCAATACACTGTACTTGCTGGGAACAGACGCGAGTGCTATTTGCACTGTGTATGGCAATGGGACCGCAAAAGTGGCTCTTCTTAGCAGAAAACAACTCTTGCTCGTAGGACCAGAAACTGTATGGGATTCAACTCCGTTTAGGACTGGGAAACAAACTCTAGCTCGCCTTGCAAGAAACACACTCTGCTTTTGAGAAAACAGCACTCTTCTACTCTCCTGTGTTTCCTATAGGGCCAGAACAGTGAGCTTGCTCAGAACAAAAGAACTGGGCTTCCTACACACACGGGGCATATCTAGTTCAACTCTGCTTAGGAAACTGACAAGAACAGTAGCTTCTCTTCAGTCCAATACACTGTACTTGCTGGGAACAGACGCGAGTGCTATTTGCACTGTGTATGGCAATGGGAGCGCAATAGTGGCTCTTCTTAGCAGAAAACAACTCTTGCTCGTAGGACCAGAATCTGCATGGGATTCAACTCCGTTTAGGACTGGGAAACAAACGCTAGCTCGCCTTGCAAGAAACACACTCTGCTTTTGAGAAAACAGCACTCTTCTACTCTCCTGTGTTTCCTATAGGGCCAGAACAGTGAGCTTGCTCAGAACAAAAGAACTGTGCTTCCTACACACACGGGGCATATCTAGTTCAACTCTGCTTAGGAAACTGACCAGAACAGTAGCTTCTCTTCAGTCCAATACACTGTACTTGCTGGGAACAGACGCGAGTGCTATTTGCACTGTGTATGGCAATGGGAGCGCAATAGTGACTCTTCTTTGCAGAAAACAACTCTTGCTTGTAGGAGCAGAAACTGCATGGGATTCAACTCCATTTAGGACTGGGAAACAAACGCTAGCTCGCCTTGCAAGAAACACACTCTGCTTTTGAGAAAACAGCACTCTTCTACTCTCTTTTGTTTCCTACAATGCCAGAACAGTGAGCTTGCTCAGAACAAAAGAACTGTGCTTCCTACACACACGGGGCATATCTAGTTCAACTCTGCTTAGGAAACTGACCAGAACAGTAGCTTCTCTTCAGTCCAATACACTGTACTTGCTGGGAACAGACGCCAGTGCTATTTGCACTGTGTATGGCAATGGGAGCGCAATAGTGACTCTTCTTAGCAGAAAACAACTCTTGCTCGTAGGACCAGAAACTGCATGGGATTCAACTCCGTTTAGGACTGGGAAACAAACGCTAGCTCGCCTTGCAAGAAACACACTCTGCTTTTGAGAAAACAGCAGTCTTCTACTCTCCTGTGTTTCCTATAGGGCCAGAACAGTGAGCTTGCTCAGAACAAAAGAACTGTGCTTCCTACACACACGGGGCATATCTAGTTCAACTCTGCTTAGGAAACTGACAAGAACAGTAGCTTCTCTTCAGTCCAATACACTGTACTTGCTGGGAACAGACGCGAGTGCTATTTGCACTGTGTATGGCAATGGGAGCGCAATAGTGGCTCTTCTTAGCAGAAAACAACTCTTGCTCGTAGGACCAGAAACTGCATGGGATTCAACTCCGTTTAGGACTGGGAAACAAACTCTAGCTCGCCTTGCAAGAAACACACTCTGCTTTGGAGAAAACAGCACTCTTCTACTCTCCTGTGTTTCCTATAGGGCCAGAACAGTGAGCTTGCTCAGAACAAAAGAACTGTGCTTCCTACACACACGGGGCATATCTAGTTCAACTCTGCTTAGGAAACTGACAAGAACAGTAGCTTCTCTTCAGTCCAATACACTGTACTTGCTGGGAACAGACGCGAGTGCTATTTGCACTGTGTATGGCAATGGGAGCGCAATAGTGGCTCTTCTTAGCAGAAAACAACTCTTGCTGGAAGGACCAGAATCTGCATGGGATTCAACTCCGTTTAGGACTGGGAAACAAACGCTAGCTCGCCTTGCAAGAAACACACTCTGCTTTTGAGAAAACAGCACTCTTCTACACTCCTGTGTTTCCTATAGGGCCAGAACAGTGAGCTTGCTCAGAACAAAAGAACTGTGCTTCCTACACACACGGGGCATATATAGTTCAACTCTGCTTAGGAAACTGACCAGAACAGTGGCTTCTCTTCAGTCCAATACACTGTACTGGCTGGGAACAGACGAAATGGGAGCACAATAGTGACTCTTCTTAGCAGAAAAGAACTCTTGCTCGTAGGACCAGAAACTGCATGAGATTCAACTCCGTTTAGGACTGGGAAACAAACGCTAGCTCGCCTTGCAAGAAACACACTCTGCTTTTGAGAAAACAGCACTCTTCTACTCTCCTGTGTTTCCTATAGGGCCAGAACAGTGAGCTTGCTCAGAACAAAAGAACTGTGCTTCCTACACACACGGGGCATATCTAGTTCAACTCTGCTTAGGAAACTGACAAGAACAGTAGCTTCTCTTCAGTCCAATACACTGTACTTGCTGGGAACAGACGCGAGTGCTATTTGCACTGTGTATGGCAATGGGAGCGCAATAGTGACTCTTCTTTGCAGAAAACAACTCTTGCTTGTAGGAGCAGAAACTGCATGGGATTCAACTCCATTTAGGACAGGGAAACAAACGCTAGCTCGCCTTGCAAGAAACACACTCTGCTTTGGAGAAAACAGCACTCTTCTACTCTCCTGTGTTTCCTATAGGGCCAGAACAGTGAGCTTGCTCAGAACAAAAGAACTGTGCTTCCTACACACACGGGGCATATCTAGTTCAACTCTGCTTAGGAAACTGAAAAGAACAGTAGCTTCTCTTCAGTCCAATACACTGTACTTGCTGGGAACAGACGCCAGTGCTATTTGCACTGTGTATGGCAATAGGAGCGCAATAGTGGCTCTTCTTAGCAGAAAACAACTCTTGCTCGTAGGACCAGAATCTGCATGGGATTCAACTCCGTTTAGGACTGGGAAACAAACGCTAGCTCGCCTTGCAAGAAACACACTCTGCTTTTGAGAAAACAGCACTCTTCTACTCTCCTGTGTTTCCTATAGGGCCAGAACAGTGAGCTTGCTCAGAAGAAAAGAACTGTGCTTCCTACACACACGGGGCATATCTAGTTCAACTCTGCTTAGGAAACTGACAAGAACAGTAGCTTCTCTTCAGTCCAATACACTGTACTTGCTGGGAACAGACGCGAGTGCTATTTGCACTGTGTATGGCAATGGGAGCACAAAAGTGACTCTTCTTGGCAGAACACAACTCTTGCTGGAAGGACCAGAATCTGCATGGGATTCAACTCCGTTTAGGACTGGGAAACAAACGCTAGCTCGCCTTGCAAGAAACACACTCTGCTTTTGAGAAAACAGCACTCTTCTACTCTCTTTTGTTTCCTACAGGGCCAGAACAGTGAGCTTGCTCAGAACAAAAGAACTGTGCTTCCTACACACACGGGGCATATCTAGTTCAACTCTGCTTAGGAAACTGACCAGAACAGTAGCTTCTCTTCAGTCCAATACACTGTACTTGCTGGGAACAGACGCCAGTGCTATTTGCACTGTGTATGGCAATGGGAGCGCAATAGTGACTCTTCTTAGCAGAAAACAACTCTTGCTCGTAGGACCAGAAACTGCATGGGATTCAACTCCGTTTAGGACTGGGAAACAAACGCTAGCTCGCCTTGCAAGAAACACACTCTGCTTTTGAGAAAACAGCACTCTTCTACTCTCCTGTGTTTCCTATAGGGCCAGAACAGTGAGCTTGCTCAGAACAAAAGAACTGTGCTTCCTACACACACGGGGCATATCTAGTTCAACTCTGCTTAGGAAACTGACAAGAACAGTAGCTTCTCTTCAGTCCAATACACTGTACTTGCTGGGAACAGACGCGAGTGCTATTTGCACTGTGTATGGCAATGGGAGCGCAATAGTGGCTCTTCTTAGCAGAAAACAACTCTTGCTCGTAGGACCAGAAACTTCATGGGATTCAACTCCGTTTAGGACTGGGAAACAAACTCTAGCTCGCCTTGCAAGAAACACACTCTGCTTTGGAGAAAACAGCACTCTTCTACTCTCCTGTGTTTCCTATAGGGCCAGAACAGTGAGCTTGCTCAGAACAAAAGAACTGTGCTTCCTACACACACGGGGCATATCTAGTTCAACTCTGCTTAGGAAACTGACAAGAACAGTAGCTTCTCTTCAGTCCAATACACTGTACTTGCTGGGAACAGACGCGAGTGCTATTTGCACTGTGTATGGCAATGGGAGCGCAATAGTGGCTCTTCTTAGCAGAAAACAACTCTTGCTCGTAGGACCAGAATCTGCATGGGATTCAACTCCGTTTAGGACTGGGAAACAAACGCTAGCTCGCCTTGCAAGAAACACACTCTGCTTTTGAGAAAACAGCACTCTTCTACACTCCTGTGTTTCCTATAGGGCCAGAACAGTGAGCTTGCTCAGAACAAAAGAACTGTGCTTCCTACACACACGGGGCATATATAGTTCAACTCTGCTTAGGAAACTGACCAGAACAGTGGCTTCTCTTCAGTCCAATACACTGTACTTGCTGGGAACAGACGAAATGGGAGCGCAATAGTGACTCTTCTTAGCAGAAAACAACTCTTGCTCGTAGGACCAGAAACTGCATGGGATTCAACTCCGTTTAGGACTGGGAAACAAACGCTAGCTCGCCTTGCAAGAAAGACACTCTGCTTTTGAGAAAACAGCACTCTTCTACTCTCCTGTGTTTCCTATAGGGCCAGAACAGTGAGCTTGCTCAGAACAAAAGAACTGTGCTTCCTACACACACGGGGCATATCTAGTTCTACTCTGCTTAGGAAACTGAAAAGAACAGTAGCTTCTCTTCAGTCCAATACACTGTACTTGCTGGGAAGAGATGCGAGTGCTATTTGCACTGTGTATGGCAATGGGAGCGCAATAGTGGCTCTTCTTAGCAGAAAACAACTCTTGCTCGTAGGACCAGAATCTGCATGGGATTCAACTCCGTTTAGGACTGGGAAACAAACGCTAGCTCGCCTTGCAAGAAACACACTCTGCTTTTGAGAAAACAGCACTCTTCTACTCTCCTGTGTTTCCTATAGGGCCAGAACAGTGAGCTTGCTCAGAACAAAAGAACTGTGCTTCCTACACACACCGGGCATATATAGTTCAACTCTGCTTAGGAAACTGACCAGAACAGTAGCTTCTCTTCAGTCCAATACACTGTACTTGCTGGGAACAGACGAAATGGGAGCGCAATAGTGACTCTTCTTAGCAGAAAACAACTCTTGCTCGTAGGACCAGAAACTGCATGGGATTCAACTCCGTTTAGGACTGGGAAACAAACGCTAGCTCGCCTTGCAAGAAACACACTCTGCTTTTGAGAAAACAGCACTCTTCTACTCTCCTGTGTTTCCTATAGGGCCAGAACAGTGAGCTTGCTCAGAACAAAAGAACTGTGCTTCCTACACACACGGGGCATATCTAGTTCAACTCTGCTTAGGAAACTGACAAGAACAGTAGCTTCTCTTCAGTCCAATACACTGTACTTGCTGGGAAGAGACGCGAGTGCTATTTGCACTGTGTATGGCAATGGGAGCACAAAAGTGACTCTTCTTGGCAGAACACAACTCTTGCTGGAAGGACCAGAATCTGCATGGGATTCAACTCCGTTTAGGACTGGGAAACAAACGCTAGCTCGCCTTGCAAGAAAGACACTCTGCTTTTGAGAAAACAGCACTCTTCTACTCTCCTGTGTTTCCTATAGGGCCAGAACAATGAGCTTGCTCAGAACAAAAGAACTGTGCTTCCTACACACACGGGGCATATCTAGTTCAACTCTGCTTAGGAAACTGACCAGAACAGTAGCTTCTCTTCAGTCCAATACACTGTACTTGCTGGGAACAGACGCGAGTGCTATTTGCACTGTGTATGGCAATGGGAGCGCAATAGTGGCTCTTCTTAGCAGAAAACAACTCTTGCTCGTAGGACCAGAAACTGCATGGGATTCAACTCCGTTTAGGACTGGGAAACAAACTCTAGCTCGCCTTGCAAGAAACACACTCTGCTTTTGAGAAAACAGCACTCTTCTACTCTCCTGTGTTTCCTATAGGGCCAGAACAGTGAGCTTGCTCAGAACAAAAGAACTGTGCTTCCTACACACACGGGGCATATCTAGTTCAACTCTGCTTAGGAAACTGACCAGAACAGTAGCTTCTCTTCAGTCCAATACACTGTACTTGCTGGGAACAGACGCGAGTGCTATTTGCACTGTGTATGGCAATGGGAGCGCAATAGTGGCTCTTCTTAGCAGAAAACAATTCTTGCTCATAGGACCAGAAACTGCATGTGATTCAACTCCGTTTAGGACTGAGAAACAAACGCTAGCTCGCCTTGCAAGAAACACACTCTGCTTTTGAGAAAACAGCACTCTTCTACTCTCCTGTGTTTCCTATAGGGCCAGAACAGTGAGCTTGCTCAGAACAAAAGAACTGTGCTTCCTACACACACGGGGCATATCTAGTTCAACTCTGCTTAGGAAACTGACAAGAACAGTAGCTTCTCTTCAGTCCAATACACTGTACTTGCTGGGAACAGACGCGAGTGCTATTTGCACTGTGTATGGCAATGGGAGCACAAAAGTGACTCTTCTTGGCAGAACACAACTCTTGCTGGAAGGACCAGAATCTGCATGGGATTCAACTCCGTTTAGGACTGGGAAACAAACGCTAGCTCGCCTTGCAAGAAACACACTCTGTTTTTGAGAAAACAGCACTCTTCTACTCTCCTGTGTTTCCTATAGGGCCAGAACAGTGAGCTTGCTCAGAACAAAAGAACTGTGCTTCCTACACACACGGGGCATATCTAGTTCAACTCTGCTTAGGAAACTGACCAGAACAGTAGCTTCTCTTCAGTCCAATACACTGTACTTGCTGGGAACAGACGCGAGTGCTATTTGCACTGTGTATGGCAATGGGAGCACAAAAGTGACTCTTCTTGGCAGAACACAACTCTTGCTGGAAGGACCAGAATCTGCATGGGATTCAACTCCGTTTAGGACTGGGAAACAAACGCTAGCTCGCCTTGCAAGAAACACACTCTGCTTTTGAGAAAACAGCACTCTTCTACTCTCCTTTGTTTCCTACAGGGCCAGAACAGTGAGCTTGCTCAGAACAAAAGAACTGTGCTTCCTACACACACGGGGCATATCTAGTTCAACTCTGCTTAGGAAACTGACCAGAACAGTAGCTTCTCTTCAGTCCAATACACTGTACTTGCTGGGAACAGACGCCAGTGCTATTTGCACTGTGTATGGCAATGGGAGCGCAATAGTGGCTCTTCTTAGCAGAAAACAACTCTTGCTCGTAGGACCAGAAACTGCATGGGATTCAACTCCGTTTAAAACTGGGAAACAAACTCTAGCTCGCCTTGCAAGAAACACACTCTGCTTTTGAGAAAACAGCACTCTTCTACTCTCCTGTGTTTCCTATAGGGCCAGAACAGTGAGCTTGCTCAGAACAAAAGAACTGTGCTTCCTACACACACGGGGCATATCTAGTTCAACTCTGCTTAGGAAACTGACAAGAACAGTAGCTTCTCTTCAGTCCAATACACTGTACTTGCTGGGAACAGACGCGAGTGCTATTTGCACTGTGTATGGCAATGGGACCGCAAAAGTGGCTCTTCTTAGCAGAAAACAACTCTTGCTCGTAGGACCAGAAACTGTATGGGATTCAACTCCGTTTAGGACTGGGAAACAAACTCTAGCTCGCCTTGCAAGAAACACACTCTGCTTTTGAGAAAACAGCACTCTTCTACTCTCCTGTGTTTCCTATAGGGCCAGAACAGTGAGCTTGCTCAGAACAAAAGAACTGGGCTTCCTACACACACGGGGCATATCTAGTTCAACTCTGCTTAGGAAACTGACAAGAACAGTAGCTTCTCTTCAGTCCAATACACTGTACTTGCTGGGAACAGACGCGAGTGCTATTTGCACTGTGTATGGCAATGGGAGCGCAATAGTGGCTCTTCTTAGCAGAAAACAACTCTTGCTCGTAGGACCAGAATCTGCATGGGATTCAACTCCGTTTAGGACTGGGAAACAAACGCTAGCTCGCCTTGCAAGAAACACACTCTGCTTTTGAGAAAACAGCACTCTTCTACTCTCCTGTGTTTCCTATAGGGCCAGAACAGTGAGCTTGCTCAGAACAAAAGAACTGTGCTTCCTACACACACGGGGCATATCTAGTTCAACTCTGCTTAGGAAACTGACCAGAACAGTAGCTTCTCTTCAGTCCAATACACTGTACTTGCTGGGAACAGACGCGAGTGCTATTTGCACTGTGTATGGCAATGGGAGCGCAATAGTGACTCTTCTTTGCAGAAAACAACTCTTGCTTGTAGGAGCAGAAACTGCATGGGATTCAACTCCATTTAGGACTGGGAAACAAACGCTAGCTCGCCTTGCAAGAAACACACTCTGCTTTTGAGAAAACAGCACTCTTCTACTCTCTTTTGTTTCCTACAATGCCAGAACAGTGAGCTTGCTCAGAACAAAAGAACTGTGCTTCCTACACACACGGGGCATATCTAGTTCAACTCTGCTTAGGAAACTGACCAGAACAGTAGCTTCTCTTCAGTCCAATACACTGTACTTGCTGGGAACAGACGCCAGTGCTATTTGCACTGTGTATGGCAATGGGAGCGCAATAGTGACTCTTCTTAGCAGAAAACAACTCTTGCTTGTAGGACCAGAAACTGCATGGGATTCAACTCCGTTTAGGACTGGGAAACAAACGCTAGCTCGCCTTGCAAGAAACACACTCTGCTTTTGAGAAAACAGCACTCTTCTACTCTCCTGTGTTTCCTATAGGGCCAGAACAGTGAGCTTGCTCAGAACAAAAGAACTGTGCTTCCTACACACACGGGGCATATCTAGTTCAACTCTGCTTAGGAAACTGACAAGAACAGTAGCTTCTCTTCAGTCCAATACACTGTACTTGCTGGGAACAGACGCGAGTGCTATTTGCACTGTGTATGGCAATGGGACCGCAAAAGTGGCTCTTCTTAGCAGAAAACAACTCTTGCTCGTAGGACCAGAAACTGTATGGGATTCAACTCCGTTTAGGACTGGGAAACAAACTCTAGCTCGCCTTGCAAGAAACACACTCTGCTTTTGAGAAAACAGCACTCTTCTACTCTCCTGTGTTTCCTATAGGGCCAGAACAGTGAGCTTGCTCAGAACAAAAGAACTGGGCTTTTTACACACACGGGGCATATCTAGTTCAACTCTGCTTAGGAAACTGACAAGAACAGTAGCTTCTCTTCAGTCCAATACACTGTACTTGCTGGGAACAGACGCGAGTGCTATTTGCACTGTGTATGGCAATGGGAGCGCAATAGTGGCTCTTCTTAGCAGAAAACAACTCTTGCTCGTAGGACCAGAATCTGCATGGGATTCAACTCCGTTTAGGACTGGGAAACAAACGCTAGCTCGCCTTGCAAGAAACACACTCTGCTTTTGAGAAAACAGCACTCTTCTACTCTCCTGTGTTTCCTATAGGGCCAGAACAGTGAGCTTGCTCAGAACAAAAGAACTGTGCTTCCTACACACACGGGGCATATCTAGTTCAACTCTGCTTAGGAAACTGACCAGAACAGTAGCTTCTCTTCAGTCCAATACACTGTACTTGCTGGGAACAGACGCGAGTGCTATTTGCACTGTGTATGGCAATGGGAGCGCAATAGTGGCTCTTCTTAGCAGAAAACAACTCTTGCTCGTAGGACCAGAAACTGCATGGGATTCAACTCCGTTTAGGACTGGGAAACAAACTCTAGCTCGCCTTGCAAGAAACACACTCTGCTTTTGAGAAAACAGCACTCTTCTACTCTCCTGTGTTTCCTATAGGGCCAGAACAGTGAGCTTGCTCAGAACAAAAGAACTGTGCTTCCTACACACACGGGGCATATCTAGTTCAACTCTGCTTAGGAAACTGACCAGAACAGTAGCTTCTCTTCAGTCCAATACACTGTACTTGCTGGGAACAGACGCGAGTGCTATTTGCACTGTGTATGGCAATGGGAGCGCAATAGTGGCTCTTCTTAGCAGAAAACAATTCTTGCTCATAGGACCAGAAACTGCATGTGATTCAACTCCGTTTAGGACTGAGAAACAAACGCTAGCTCGCCTTGCAAGAAACACACTCTGCTTTTGAGAAAACAGCACTCTTCTACTCTCCTGTGTTTCCTATAGGGCCAGAACAGTGAGCTTGCTCAGAACAAAAGAACTGTGCTTCCTACACACACGGGGCATATCTAGTTCAACTCTGCTTAGGAAACTGACAAGAACAGTAGCTTCTCTTCAGTCCAATACACTGTACTTGCTGGGAACAGACGCGAGTGCTATTTGCACTGTGTATGGCAATGGGAGCACAAAAGTGACTCTTCTTGGCAGAACACAACTCTTGCTGGAAGGACCAGAATCTGCATGGGATTCAACTCCGTTTAGGACTGGGAAACAAACGCTAGCTCGCCTTGCAAGAAACACACTCTGTTTTTGAGAAAACAGCACTCTTCTACTCTCCTGTGTTTCCTATAGGGCCAGAACAGTGAGCTTGCTCAGAACAAAAGAACTGTGCTTCCTACACACACGGGGCATATCTAGTTCAACTCTGCTTAGGAAACTGACCAGAACAGTAGCTTCTCTTCAGTCCAATACACTGTACTTGCTGGGAACAGACGCGAGTGCTATTTGCACTGTGTATGGCAATGGGAGCACAAAAGTGACTCTTCTTGGCAGAACACAACTCTTGCTGGAAGGACCAGAATCTGCATGGGATTCAACTCCGTTTAGGACTGGGAAACAAACGCTAGCTCGCCTTGCAAGAAACACACTCTGCTTTTGAGAAAACAGCACTCTTCTACTCTCCTTTGTTTCCTACAGGGCCAGAACAGTGAGCTTGCTCAGAACAAAAGAACTGTGCTTCCTACACACACGGGGCATATCTAGTTCAACTCTGCTTAGGAAACTGACCAGAACAGTAGCTTCTCTTCAGTCCAATACACTGTACTTGCTGGGAACAGACGCCAGTGCTATTTGCACTGTGTATGGCAATGGGAGCGCAATAGTGGCTCTTCTTAGCAGAAAACAACTCTTGCTCGTAGGACCAGAAACTGCATGGGATTCAACTCCGTTTAAAACTGGGAAACAAACTCTAGCTCGCCTTGCAAGAAACACACTCTGCTTTTGAGAAAACAGCACTCTTCTACTCTCCTGTGTTTCCTATAGGGCCAGAACAGTGAGCTTGCTCAGAACAAAAGAACTGTGCTTCCTACACACACGGGGCATATCTAGTTCAACTCTGCTTAGGAAACTGACAAGAACAGTAGCTTCTCTTCAGTCCAATACACTGTACTTGCTGGGAACAGACGCGAGTGCTATTTGCACTGTGTATGGCAATGGGACCGCAAAAGTGGCTCTTCTTAGCAGAAAACAACTCTTGCTCGTAGGACCAGAAACTGTATGGGATTCAACTCCGTTTAGGACTGGGAAACAAACTCTAGCTCGCCTTGCAAGAAACACACTCTGCTTTTGAGAAAACAGCACTCTTCTACTCTCCTGTGTTTCCTATAGGGCCAGAACAGTGAGCTTGCTCAGAACAAAAGAACTGGGCTTCCTACACACACGGGGCATATCTAGTTCAACTCTGCTTAGGAAACTGACAAGAACAGTAGCTTCTCTTCAGTCCAATACACTGTACTTGCTGGGAACAGACGCGAGTGCTATTTGCACTGTGTATGGCAATGGGAGCGCAATAGTGGCTCTTCTTAGCAGAAAACAACTCTTGCTCGTAGGACCAGAATCTGCATGGGATTCAACTCCGTTTAGGACTGGGAAACAAACGCTAGCTCGCCTTGCAAGAAACACACTCTGCTTTTGAGAAAACAGCACTCTTCTACTCTCCTGTGTTTCCTATAGGGCCAGAACAGTGAGCTTGCTCAGAACAAAAGAACTGTGCTTCCTACACACACGGGGCATATCTAGTTCAACTCTGCTTAGGAAACTGACCAGAACAGTAGCTTCTCTTCAGTCCAATACACTGTACTTGCTGGGAACAGACGCGAGTGCTATTTGCACTGTGTATGGCAATGGGAGCGCAATAGTGACTCTTCTTTGCAGAAAACAACTCTTGCTTGTAGGAGCAGAAACTGCATGGGATTCAACTCCATTTAGGACTGGGAAACAAACGCTAGCTCGCCTTGCAAGAAACACACTCTGCTTTTGAGAAAACAGCACTCTTCTACTCTCTTTTGTTTCCTACAATGCCAGAACAGTGAGCTTGCTCAGAACAAAAGAACTGTGCTTCCTACACACACGGGGCATATCTAGTTCAACTCTGCTTAGGAAACTGACCAGAACAGTAGCTTCTCTTCAGTCCAATACACTGTACTTGCTGGGAACAGACGCCAGTGCTATTTGCACTGTGTATGGCAATGGGAGCGCAATAGTGACTCTTCTTAGCAGAAAACAACTCTTGCTTGTAGGACCAGAAACTGCATGGGATTCAACTCCGTTTAGGACTGGGAAACAAACGCTAGCTCGCCTTGCAAGAAACACACTCTGCTTTTGAGAAAACAGCACTCTTCTACTCTCCTGTGTTTCCTATAGGGCCAGAACAGTGAGCTTGCTCAGAACAAAAGAACTGTGCTTCCTACACACACGGGGCATATCTAGTTCAACTCTGCTTAGGAAACTGACAAGAACAGTAGCTTCTCTTCAGTCCAATACACTGTACTTGCTGGGAACAGACGCGAGTGCTATTTGCACTGTGTATGGCAATGGGACCGCAAAAGTGGCTCTTCTTAGCAGAAAACAACTCTTGCTCGTAGGACCAGAAACTGTATGGGATTCAACTCCGTTTAGGACTGGGAAACAAACTCTAGCTCGCCTTGCAAGAAACACACTCTGCTTTTGAGAAAACAGCACTCTTCTACTCTCCTGTGTTTCCTATAGGGCCAGAACAGTGAGCTTGCTCAGAACAAAAGAACTGGGCTTTTTACACACACGGGGCATATCTAGTTCAACTCTGCTTAGGAAACTGACAAGAACAGTAGCTTCTCTTCAGTCCAATACACTGTACTTGCTGGGAACAGACGCGAGTGCTATTTGCACTGTGTATGGCAATGGGAGCGCAATAGTGGCTCTTCTTAGCAGAAAACAACTCTTGCTCGTAGGACCAGAATCTGCATGGGATTCAACTCCGTTTAGGACTGGGAAACAAACGCTAGCTCGCCTTGCAAGAAACACACTCTGCTTTTGAGAAAACAGCACTCTTCTACTCTCCTGTGTTTCCTATAGGGCCAGAACAGTGAGCTTGCTCAGAACAAAAGAACTGTGCTTCCTACACACACGGGGCATATCTAGTTCAACTCTGCTTAGGAAACTGACCAGAACAGTAGCTTCTCTTCAGTCCAATACACTGTACTTGCTGGGAACAGACGCGAGTGCTATTTGCACTGTGTATGGCAATGGGAGCGCAATAGTGACTCTTCTTTGCAGAAAACAACTCTTGCTTGTAGGAGCAGAAACTGCATGGGATTCAACTCCATTTAGGACTGGGAAACAAACGCTAGCTCGCCTTGCAAGAAACACACTCTGCTTTTGAGAAAACAGCACTCTTCTACTCTCTTTTGTTTCCTACAATGCCAGAACAGTGAGCTTGCTCAGAACAAAAGAACTGTGCTTCCTACACACACGGGGCATATCTAGTTCAACTCTGCTTAGGAAACTGACCAGAACAGTAGCTTCTCTTCAGTCCAATACACTGTACTTGCTGGGAACAGACGCCAGTGCTATTTGCACTGTGTATGGCAATGGGAGCGCAATAGTGACTCTTCTTAGCAGAAAACAACTCTTGCTCGTAGGACCAGAAACTGCATGGGATTCAACTCCGTTTAGGACTGGGAAACAAACGCTAGCTCGCCTTGCAAGAAACACACTCTGCTTTTGAGAAAACAGCAGTCTTCTACTCTCCTGTGTTTCCTATAGGGCCAGAACAGTGAGCTTGCTCAGAACAAAAGAACTGTGCTTCCTACACACACGGGGCATATCTAGTTCAACTCTGCTTAGGAAACTGACAAGAACAGTAGCTTCTCTTCAGTCCAATACACTGTACTTGCTGGGAACAGACGCGAGTGCTATTTGCACTGTGTATGGCAATGGGAGCGCAATAGTGGCTCTTCTTAGCAGAAAACAACTCTTGCTCGTAGGACCAGAAACTGCATGGGATTCAACTCCGTTTAGGACTGGGAAACAAACTCTAGCTCGCCTTGCAAGAAACACACTCTGCTTTGGAGAAAACAGCACTCTTCTACTCTCCTGTGTTTCCTATAGGGCCAGAACAGTGAGCTTGCTCAGAACAAAAGAACTGTGCTTCCTACACACACGGGGCATATCTAGTTCAACTCTGCTTAGGAAACTGACAAGAACAGTAGCTTCTCTTCAGTCCAATACACTGTACTTGCTGGGAACAGACGCGAGTGCTATTTGCACTGTGTATGGCAATGGGAGCGCAATAGTGGCTCTTCTTAGCAGAAAACAACTCTTGCTGGAAGGACCAGAATCTGCATGGGATTCAACTCCGTTTAGGACTGGGAAACAAACGCTAGCTCGCCTTGCAAGAAACACACTCTGCTTTTGAGAAAACAGCACTCTTCTACACTCCTGTGTTTCCTATAGGGCCAGAACAGTGAGCTTGCTCAGAACAAAAGAACTGTGCTTCCTACACACACGGGACATATATAGTTCAACTCTGCTTAGGAAACTGACCAGAACAGTGGCTTCTCTTCAGTCCAATACACTGTACTGGCTGGGAACAGACGAAATGGGAGCACAATAGTGACTCTTCTTAGCAGAAAAGAACTCTTGCTCGTAGGACCAGAAACTGCATGAGATTCAACTCCGTTTAGGACTGGGAAACAAACGCTAGCTCGCCTTGCAAGAAACACACTCTGCTTTTGAGAAAACAGCACTCTTCTACTCTCCTGTGTTTCCTATAGGGCCAGAACAGTGAGCTTGCTCAGAACAAAAGAACTGTGCTTCCTACACACACGGGGCATATCTAGTTCAACTCTGCTTAGGAAACTGACAAGAACAGTAGCTTCTCTTCAGTCCAATACACTGTACTTGCTGGGAACAGACGCGAGTGCTATTTGCACTGTGTATGGCAATGGGAGCGCAATAGTGACTCTTCTTTGCAGAAAACAACTCTTGCTTGTAGGAGCAGAAACTGCATGGGATTCAACTCCATTTAGGACAGGGAAACAAACGCTAGCTCGCCTTGCAAGAAACACACTCTGCTTTGGAGAAAACAGCACTCTTCTACTCTCCTGTGTTTCCTATAGGGCCAGAACAGTGAGCTTGCTCAGAACAAAAGAACTGTGCTTCCTACACACACGGGGCATATCTAGTTCAACTCTGCTTAGGAAACTGAAAAGAACAGTAGCTTCTCTTCAGTCCAATACACTGTACTTGCTGGGAACAGACGCCAGTGCTATTTGCACTGTGTATGGCAATAGGAGCGCAATAGTGGCTCTTCTTAGCAGAAAACAACTCTTGCTCGTAGGACCAGAATCTGCATGGGATTCAACTCCGTTTAGGACTGGGAAACAAACGCTAGCTCGCCTTGCAAGAAACACACTCTGCTTTTGAGAAAACAGCACTCTTCTACTCTCCTGTGTTTCCTATAGGGCCAGAACAGTGAGCTTGCTCAGAAGAAAAGAACTGTGCTTCCTACACACACGGGGCATATCTAGTTCAACTCTGCTTAGGAAACTGACAAGAACAGTAGCTTCTCTTCAGTCCAATACACTGTACTTGCTGGGAACAGACGCGAGTGCTATTTGCACTGTGTATGGCAATGGGAGCACAAAAGTGACTCTTCTTGGCAGAACACAACTCTTGCTGGAAGGACCAGAATCTGCATGGGATTCAACTCCGTTTAGGACTGGGAAACAAACGCTAGCTCGCCTTGCAAGAAACACACTCTGCTTTTGAGAAAACAGCACTCTTCTACTCTCTTTTGTTTCCTACAGGGCCAGAACAGTGAGCTTGCTCAGAACAAAAGAACTGTGCTTCCTACACACACGGGGCATATCTAGTTCAACTCTGCTTAGGAAACTGACCAGAACAGTAGCTTCTCTTCAGTCCAATACACTGTACTTGCTGGGAACAGACGCCAGTGCTATTTGCACTGTGTATGGCAATGGGAGCGCAATAGTGACTCTTCTTAGCAGAAAACAACTCTTGCTCGTAGGACCAGAAACTGCATGGGATTCAACTCCGTTTAGGACTGGGAAACAAACGCTAGCTCGCCTTGCAAGAAACACACTCTGCTTTTGAGAAAACAGCACTCTTCTACTCTCCTGTGTTTCCTATAGGGCCAGAACAGTGAGCTTGCTCAGAACAAAAGAACTGTGCTTCCTACACACACGGGGCATATCTAGTTCAACTCTGCTTAGGAAACTGACAAGAACAGTAGCTTCTCTTCAGTCCAATACACTGTACTTGCTGGGAACAGACGCGAGTGCTATTTGCACTGTGTATGGCAATGGGAGCGCAATAGTGGCTCTTCTTAGCAGAAAACAACTCTTGCTCGTAGGACCAGAAACTTCATGGGATTCAACTCCGTTTAGGACTGGGAAACAAACTCTAGCTCGCCTTGCAAGAAACACACTCTGCTTTGGAGAAAACAGCACTCTTCTACTCTCCTGTGTTTCCTATAGGGCCAGAACAGTGAGCTTGCTCAGAACAAAAGAACTGTGCTTCCTACACACACGGGGCATATCTAGTTCAACTCTGCTTAGGAAACTGACAAGAACAGTAGCTTCTCTTCAGTCCAATACACTGTACTTGCTGGGAACAGACGCGAGTGCTATTTGCACTGTGTATGGCAATGGGAGCACAATAGTGGCTCTTCTTAGCAGAAAACAACTCTTGCTCGTAGGACCAGAATCTGCATGGGATTCAACTCCGTTTAGGACTGGGAAACAAACGCTAGCTCGCCTTGCAAGAAACACACTCTGCTTTTGAGAAAACAGCACTCTTCTACACTCCTGTGTTTCCTACAGGGCCAGAACAGTGAGCTTGCTCAGAACAAAAGAACTGTGCTTCCTACACACACGGGGCATATATAGTTCAACTCTGCTTAGGAAACTGACCAGAACAGTGGCTTCTCTTCAGTCCAATACACTGTACTTGCTGGGAACAGACGAAATGGGAGCGCAATAGTGACTCTTCTTAGCAGAAAACAACTCTTGCTCGTAGGACCAGAAACTGCATGGGATTCAACTCCGTTTAGGACTGGGAAACAAACGCTAGCTCGCCTTGCAAGAAAGACACTCTGCTTTTGAGAAAACAGCACTCTTCTACTCTCCTGTGTTTCCTATAGGGCCAGAACAGTGAGCTTGCTCAGAACAAAAGAACTGTGCTTCCTACACACACGGGGCATATCTAGTTCTACTCTGCTTAGGAAACTGAAAAGAACAGTAGCTTCTCTTCAGTCCAATACACTGTACTTGCTGGGAAGAGATGCGAGTGCTATTTGCACTGTGTATGGCAATGGGAGCGCAATAGTGGCTCTTCTTAGCAGAAAACAACTCTTGCTCGTAGGACCAGAATCTGCATGGGATTCAACTCCGTTTAGGACTGGGAAACAAACGCTAGCTCGCCTTGCAAGAAACACACTCTGCTTTTGAGAAAACAGCACTCTTCTACTCTCCTGTGTTTCCTATAGGGCCAGAACAGTGAGCTTGCTCAGAACAAAAGAACTGTGCTTCCTACACACACCGGGCATATATAGTTCAACTCTGCTTAGGAAACTGACCAGAACAGTAGCTTCTCTTCAGTCCAATACACTGTACTTGCTGGGAACAGACGAAATGGGAGCGCAATAGTGACTCTTCTTAGCAGAAAACAACTCTTGCTCGTAGGACCAGAAACTGCATGGGATTCAACTCCGTTTAGGACTGGGAAACAAACGCTAGCTCGCCTTGCAAGAAACACACTCTGCTTTTGAGAAAACAGCACTCTTCTACTCTCCTGTGTTTCCTATAGGGCCAGAACAGTGAGCTTGCTCAGAACAAAAGAACTGTGCTTCCTACACACACGGGGCATATCTAGTTCAACTCTGCTTAGGAAACTGACAAGAACAGTAGCTTCTCTTCAGTCCAATACACTGTACTTGCTGGGAAGAGACGCGAGTGCTATTTGCACTGTGTATGGCAATGGGAGCACAAAAGTGACTCTTCTTGGCAGAACACAACTCTTGCTGGAAGGACCAGAATCTGCATGGGATTCAACTCCGTTTAGGACTGGGAAACAAACGCTAGCTCGCCTTGCAAGAAACACACTCTGCTTTTGAGAAAACAGCACTCTTCTACTCTCTTTTGTTTCCTACAGGGCCAGAACAGTGAGCTTGCTCAGAACAAAAGAACTGTGCTTCCTACACACACGGGGCATATCTAGTTCAACTCTGCTTAGGAAACTGACCAGAACAGTAGCTTCTCTTCAGTCCAATACACTGTACTTGCTGGGAACAGACGCCAGTGCTATTTGCACTGTGTATGGCAATGGGAGCGCAATAGTGACTCTTCTTAGCAGAAAACAACTCTTGCTCGTAGGACCAGAAACTGCATGGGATTCAACTCCGTTTAGGACTGGGAAACAAACGCTAGCTCACCTTGCAAGAAACACACTCTGCTTTTGAGAAAACAGCACTCTTCTACTCTCCTGTGTTTCCTATAGGGCCAGAACAGTGAGCTTGCTCAGAACAAAAGAACTGTGCTTATACACACACGGGGCATATCTAGTTCAACTCTGCTTAGGAAACTGACAAGAACAGTAGCTTCTCTTCAGTCCAATACACTGTACTTGCTGGGAACAGACGCGAGTGCTATTTGCACTGTGTATGGCAATGGGAGCGCAATAGTGGCTCTTCTTAGCAGAAAACAACTCTTGCTCGTAGGACCAGAAACTTCATGGGATTCAACTCCGTTTAGGACTGGGAAACAAACTCTAGCTCGCCTTGCAAGAAACACACTCTGCTTTGGAGAAAACAGCACTCTTCTACTCTCCTGTGTTTCCTATAGGGCCAGAACAGTGAGCTTGCTCAGAACAAAAGAACTGTGCTTCCTACACACACGGGGCATATCTAGTTCAACTCTGCTTAGGAAACTGACAAGAACAGTAGCTTCTCTTCAGTCCAATACACTGTACTTGCTGGGAACAGACGCGAGTGCTATTTGCACTGTGTATGGCAATGGGAGCGCAATAGTGGCTCTTCTTAGCAGAAAACAACTCTTGCTCGTAGGACCAGAATCTGCATGGGATTCAACTCCGTTTAGGACTGGGAAACAAACGCTAGCTCGCCTTGCAAGAAACACACTCTGCTTTTGAGAAAACAGCACTCTTCTACACTCCTGTGTTTCCTATAGGGCCAGAACAGTGAGCTTGCTCAGAACAAAAGAACTGTGCTTCCTACACACACGGGGCATATATAGTTCAACTCTGCTTAGGAAACTGACCAGAACAGTGGCTTCTCTTCAGTCCAATACACTGTACTTGCTGGGAACAGACGAAATGGGAGCGCAATAGTGACTCTTCTTAGCAGAAAACAACTCTTGCTCGTAGGACCAGAAACTGCATGGGATTCAACTCCGTTTAGGACTGGGAAACAAACGCTAGCTCGCCTTGCAAGAAAGACACTCTGCTTTTGAGAAAACAGCACTCTTCTACTCTCCTGTGTTTCCTATAGGGCCAGAACAGTGAGCTTGCTCAGAACAAAAGAACTGTGCTTCCTACACACACGGGGCATATCTAGTTCTACTCTGCTTAGGAAACTGAAAAGAACAGTAGCTTCTCTTCAGTCCAATACACTGTACTTGCTGGGAAGAGATGCGAGTGCTATTTGCACTGTGTATGGCAATGGGAGCGCAATAGTGGCTCTTCTTAGCAGAAAACAACTCTTGCTCGTAGGACCAGAATCTGCATGGGATTCAACTCCGTTTAGGACTGGGAAACAAACGCTAGCTCGCCTTGCAAGAAACACACTCTGCTTTTGAGAAAACAGCACTCTTCTACTCTCCTGTGTTTCCTATAGGGCCAGAACAGTGAGCTTGCTCAGAACAAAAGAACTGTGCTTCCTACACACACCGGGCATATATAGTTCAACTCTGCTTAGGAAACTGACCAGAACAGTAGCTTCTCTTCAGTCCAATACACTGTACTTGCTGGGAACAGACGAAATGGGAGCGCAATAGTGACTCTTCTTAGCAGAAAACAACTCTTGCTCGTAGGACCAGAAACTGCATGGGATTCAACTCCGTTTAGGACTGGGAAACAAACGCTAGCTCGCCTTGCAAGAAACACACTCTGCTTTTGAGAAAACAGCACTCTTCTACTCTCCTGTGTTTCCTATAGGGCCAGAACAGTGAGCTTGCTCAGAACAAAAGAACTGTGCTTCCTACACACACGGGGCATATCTAGTTCAACTCTGCTTAGGAAACTGACAAGAACAGTAGCTTCTCTTCAGTCCAATACACTGTACTTGCTGGGAACAGACGCGAGTGCTATTTGCACTGTGTATGGCAATGGGAGCACAAAAGTGACTCTTCTTGGCAGAACACAACTCTTGCTGGAAGGACCAGAATCTGCATGGGATTCAACTCCGTTTAGAACTGGGAAACAAACGCTAGCTCGCCTTGCAAGAAACACACTCTGCTTTTGAGAAAACAGCACTCTTCTACTCTCCTTTGTTTCCTATAGGGCCAGAACAGTGAGCTTGCTCAGAACAAAAGAACTGTGCTTCCTACACACACGGGGCATATCTAGTTCAACTCTGCTTAGGAAACTGACAAGAACAGTAGCTTCTCTTCAGTCCAATACACTGTACTTGCTGGGAACAGACGCGAGTGCTATTTGCACTGTGTATGGCAATGGGAGCACAAAAGTGACTCTTCTTGGCAGAACACAACTCTTGCTGGAAGGACCAGAATCTGCATGGGATTCAACTCCGTTTAGGACTGGGAAACAAACGCTAGCTCGCCTTGCAAGAAACACACTCTGCTTTTGAGAAAACAGCACTCTTCTACTCTCCTTTGTTTCCTACAGGGCCAGAACAGTGAGCTTGCTCAGAACAAAAGAACTGTGCTTCCTACACACACGGGGCATATCTAGTTCAACTCTGCTCAGGAAACTGACCAGAACAGTAGCTTCTCTTCAGTCCAATACACTGTACTTGCTGGGAACAGACGAAATGGGAGCGCAATAGTGACTCTTCTTAGCAGAAAACAACTCTTGCTCGTAGGACCAGAAACTGCATGGGATTCAACTCCGTTTAGGACTGGGAAACAAACGCTAGCTCGCCTTGCAAGAAACACACTCTGCTTTTGAGAAAACAGCACTCTTCTACTCTCCTGTGTTTCCTATAGGGCCAGAACAGTGAGCTTGCTCAGAACAAAAGAACTGTGCTTCCTACACACACGGGGCATATCTAGTTCAACTCTGCTTAGGAAACTGACAAGAACAGTAGCTTCTCTTCAGTCCAATACACTGTACTTGCTGGGAACAGACGCGAGTGCTATTTGCACTGTGTATGGCAATGGGAGCACAAAAGTGACTCTTCTTGGCAGAACACAACTCTTGCTGGAAGGACCAGAATCTGCATGGGATTCAACTCCGTTTAGAACTGGGAAACAAACGCTAGCTCGCCTTGCAAGAAACACACTCTGCTTTTGAGAAAACAGCACTCTTCTACTCTCCTTTGTTTCCTATAGGGCCAGAACAGTGAGCTTGCTCAGAACAAAAGAACTGTGCTTCCTACACACACGGGGCATATCTAGTTCAACTCTGCTTAGGAAACTGACAAGAACAGTAGCTTCTCTTCAGTCCAATACACTGTACTTGCTGGGAACAGACGCGAGTGCTATTTGCACTGTGTATGGCAATGGGAGCACAAAAGTGACTCTTCTTGGCAGAACACAACTCTTGCTGGAAGGACCAGAATCTGCATGGGATTCAACTCCGTTTAGGACTGGGAAACAAACGCTAGCTCGCCTTGCAAGAAACACACTCTGCTTTTGAGAAAACAGCACTCTTCTACTCTCCTTTGTTTCCTACAGGGCCAGAACAGTGAGCTTGCTCAGAACAAAAGAACTGTGCTTCCTACACACACGGGGCATATCTAGTTCAACTCTGCTCAGGAAACTGACCAGAACAGTAGCTTCTCTTCAGTCCAATACACTGTACTTGCTGGGAACAGACGAAATGGGAGCGCAATAGTGACTCTTCTTAGCAGAAAACAACTCTTGCTCGTAGGACCAGAAACTGCATGGGATTCAACTCCGTTTAGGACTGGGAAACAAACGCTAGCTCGCCTTGCAAGAAACACACTCTGCTTTTGAGAAAACAGCACTCTTCTACTCTCCTGTGTTTCCTATAGGGCCAGAACAGTGAGCTTGCTCAGAACAAAAGAACTGTGCTTCCTACACACACGGGGCATATCTAGTTGAACTCTGCTTAGGAAACTGAAAAGAACAGTAGCTTCTCTTCAGTCCAATACACTGTACTTGCTGGGAAGAGATGCGAGTGCTATTTGCACTGTGTATGGCAATGGGAGCGCAATAGTGGCTCTTCTTAGCAGAAAACAACTCTTGCTCGTAGGACCAGAATCTGCATGGGATTCAACTCCGTTTAGGACTGGGAAACAAACGCTAGCTCGCCTTGCAAGAAACACACTCTGCTTTTGAGAAAACAGCACTCTTCTACTCTCCTGTGTTTCCTATAGGGCCAGAACAGTGAGCTTGCTCAGAACAAAAGAACTGTGCTTCCTACACACACCGGGCATATATAGTTCAACTCTGCTTAGGAAACTGACCAGAACAGTAGCTTCTCTTCAGTCCAATACACTGTACTTGCTGGGAACAGACGAAATGGGAGCGCAATAGTGACTCTTCTTAGCAGAAAACAACTCTTGCTCGTAGGACCAGAAACTGCATGGGATTCAACTCCGTTTAGGACTGGGAAACAAACGCTAGCTCGCCTTGCAAGAAACACACTCTGCTTTTGAGAAAACAGCACTCTTCTACTCTCCTGTGTTTCCTATAGGGCCAGAACAGTGAGCTTGCTCAGAACAAAAGAACTGTGCTTCCTACACACACGGGGCATATCTAGTTCAACTCTGCTTAGGAAACTGACAAGAACAGTAGCTTCTCTTCAGTCCAATACACTGTACTTGCTGGGAACAGACGCGAGTGCTATTTGCACTGTGTATGGCAATGGGAGCACAAAAGTGACTCTTCTTGGCAGAACACAACTCTTGCTGGAAGGACCAGAATCTGCATGGGATTCAACTCCGTTTAGAACTGGGAAACAAACGCTAGCTCGCCTTGCAAGAAACACACTCTGCTTTTGAGAAAACAGCACTCTTCTACTCTCCTTTGTTTCCTATAGGGCCAGAACAGTGAGCTTGCTCAGAACAAAAGAACTGTGCTTCCTACACACACGGGGCATATCTAGTTCAACTCTGCTTAGGAAACTGACAAGAACAGTAGCTTCTCTTCAGTCCAATACACTGTACTTGCTGGGAACAGACGCGAGTGCTATTTTCACTGTGTATGGCAATGGGAGCACAAAAGTGATTCTTCTTGGCAGAACACAACTCTTGCTGGAAGGACCAGAATCTGCATGGGATTCAACTCCGTTTAGGACTGGGAAACAAACGCTAGCTCGCCTTGCAAGAAACACACTCTGCTTTTGAGAAAACAGCACTCTTCTACTCTCCTGTGTTTCCTATAGGGCCAGAACACTGAGCTTGCTCAGAACAAAAGAACTGTGCTTCCTACACACACGGGGCAAATATAGTTCAACTCTGCTTAGGAAACTGACCAGAACAGTAGCTTCTCTTCAGTCCAATACACTGTACTTGCTGGGAACAGACGAAATGGGAGCGCAATAGTGACTCTTCTTAGCAGAAAACAACTCTTGCTCGTAGGACCAGAAACTGCATGGGATTCAACTCCGTTTAGGACTGGGAAACAAACGCTAGCTCGCCTTGCAAGAAACACACTCTGCTTTTGAGAAAACAGCACTCTTCTACTCTCCTGTGTTTCCTATAGGGCCAGAACAGTGAGCTTGCTCAGAACAAAAGAACTGTGCTTCCTACACACACGGGGCATATCTAGTTCAACTCTGCTTAGGAAACTGACAAGAACAGTAGCTTCTCTTCAGTCCAATACACTGTACTTGCTGGGAACAGACGCGAGTGCTATTTGCACTGTGTATGGCAATGGGAGCACAAAAGTGACTCTTCTGGGCAGAACACAACTCTTGCTGGAAGGACCAGAATCTGCATGGGATTCAACTCCGTTTAGAACTGGGAAACAAACGCTAGCTCGCCTTGCAAGAAACACACTCTGCTTTTGAGAAAACAGCACTCTTCTACTCTCCTTTGTTTCCTATAGGGCCAGAACAGTGAGCTTGCTCAGAACAAAAGAACTGTGCTTCCTACACACACGGGGCATATCTAGTTCAACTCTGCTTAGGAAACTGACAAGAACAGTAGCTTCTCTTCAGTCCAATACACTGTACTTGCTGGGAACAGACGCGAGTGCTATTTTCACTGTGTATGGCAATGGGAGCACAAAAGTGATTCTTCTTGGCAGAACACAACTCTTGCTGGAAGGACCAGAATCTGCATGGGATTCAACTCCGTTTAGGACTGGGAAACAAACGCTAGCTCGCCTTGCAAGAAACACACTCTGCTTTTGAGAAAACAGCACTCTTCTACTCTCCTTTGTTTCCTACAGGGCCAGAACAGTGAGCTTGCTCAGAACAAAAGAACTGTGCTTCCTACACACACGGGGCATATCTAGTTCAACTCTGCTTAGGAAACTGACCAGAACAGTAGCTTCTCTTCAGTCCAATACACTGTACTTGCTGGGAACAGACGCCAGTGCTATTTGCACTGTGTATGGCAATGGGAGCGCAATAGTGACTCTTCTTAGCAGAAAACAACTCTTGCTCGTAGGACCAGAAACTGCATGGGATTCAACTCCGTTTAGGACTGGGAAACAAACGCTAGCTCGCCTTGCAAGAAACACACTCTGCTTTTGAGAAAACAGCACTCTTCTACTCTCCTGTGTTTCCTATAGGGCCAGAACAGTGAGCTTGCTCAGAACAAAACAACTGTGCTTCCTACACACACGGGGCATATCTAGTTCAACTCTGCTTAGGAAACTGACAAGAACAGTAGCTTCTCTTCAGTCCAATACACTGTACTTGCTGGGAACAGACGCGAGTGCTATTTGCACTGTGTATGGCAATGGGAGCGCAATAGTGGCTCTTCTTAGCAGAAAACAACTCTTGCTCGTAGGACCAGAAACTGCATGGGATTCAACTCCGTTTAGGACTGGGAAACAAACTCTAGCTCGCCTTGCAAGAAACACACTCTGCTTTTGAGAAAACAGCACTCTTCTACTCTCCTGTGTTTCCTATAGGGCCAGAACAGTGAGCTTGCTCAGAACAAAAGAACTGTGCTTCCTACACACACGGGGCATATCTAGTTCAACTCTGCTTAGGAAACTGACAAGAACAGTAGCTTCTCTTCAGTCCAATACACTGTACTTGCTGGGAACAGACGCGAGTGCTATTTGCACTGTGTATGGCAACGGGAGCGCAATAGTGGCTCTTCTTAGCAGAAAACAACTCTTGCTCGTAGGACCAGAATCTGCATGGGATTCAACTCCGTTTAGGACTGGGAAACAAACGCTAGCTCGCCTTGCAAGAAACACACTCTGCTTTTGAGAAAACAGCACTCTTCTACTCTCCTGTGTTTCCTATAGGGCCAGAACAGTGAGCTTGCTCAGAACAAAAGAACTGTGCTTCCTACACACACCGGGCATATATAGTTCAACTCTGCTTAGGAAACTGACCAGAACAGTAGCTTCTCTTCAGTCCAATACACTGTACTTGCTGGGAACAGACGAAATGGGAGCGCAATAGTGACTCTTCTTAGCAGAAAACAACTCTTGCTCGTAGGACCAGAAACTGCATGGGATTCAACTCCGTTTAGGACTGGGAAACAAACGCTAGCTCGCCTTGCAAGAAACACACTCTGCTTTTGAGAAAACAGCACTCTTCTACTCTCCTGTGTTTCCTATAGGGCCAGAACAGTGAGCTTGCTCAGAACAAAAGAACTGTGCTTCCTACACACACGGGGCATATCTAGTTCAACTCTGCTTAGGAAACTGACAAGAACAGTAGCTTCTCTTCAGTCCAATACACTGTACTTGCTGGGAACAGACGCGAGTGCTATTTGCACTGTGTATGGCAATGGGAGCACAAAAGTGACTCTTCTTGGCAGAACACAACTCTTGCTGGAAGGACCAGAATCTGCATGGGATTCAACTCCGTTTAGAACTGGGAAACAAACGCTAGCTCGCCTTGCAAGAAACACACTCTGCTTTTGAGAAAACAGCACTCTTCTACTCTCCTTTGTTTCCTATAGGGCCAGAACAGTGAGCTTGCTCAGAACAAAAGAACTGTGCTTCCTACACACACGGGGCATATCTAGTTCAACTCTGCTTAGGAAACTGACCAGAACAGTAGCTTCTCTTCAGTCCAATACACTGTACTTGCTGGGAACAGACGCGAGTGCTATTTTCACTGTGTATGGCAATGGGAGCACAAAAGTGATTCTTCTTGGCAGAACACAACTCTTGCTGGAAGGACCAGAATCTGCATGGGATTCAACTCCGTTTAGGACTGGGAAACAAACGCTAGCTCGCCTTGCAAGAAACACACTCTGCTTTTGAGAAAACAGCACTCTTCTACTCTCCTGTGTTTCCTATAGGGCCAGAACAGTGAGCTTGCTCAGAACAAAAGAACTGTGCTTCCTACACACACGGGGCATATATAGTTCAACTCTGCTTAGGAAACTGACCAGAACAGTAGCTTCTCTTCAGTCCAATACACTGTACTTGCTGGGAACAGACGAAATGGGAGCGCAATAGTGACTCTTCTTAGCAGAAAACAACTCTTGCTCGTAGGACCAGAAACTGCATGGGATTCAACTCCGTTTAGGACTGGGAAACAAACGCTAGCTCGCCTTGCAAGAAACACACTCTGCTTTTTGAAAACAGCACTCTTCTACTCTCCTGTGTTTCCTATAGGGCCAGAACAGTGAGCTTGCTCAGAACAAAAGAACTGTGCTTCCTACACACACGGGGCATATCTAGTTCAACTCTGCTTAGGAAACTGACCAGAACAGTAGCTTCTCTTCAGTCCAATACACTGTACTTACTGGGAACAGACGCGAGTGCTATTTGCACTGTGTATGGCAATGGGAGCGCAATAGTGGCTCTTCTTAGCAGAAAACAACTCTTGCTCGTAGGACCAGAATCTGCATGGGATTCAACTCCGTTTAGGACTGGGAAACAAACGCTAGCTCGCCTTGCAAGAAACACACTCTGCTTTTGAGAAAACAGCACTCTTCTACTCTCCTGTGTTTCCTATAGGGCCAGAACAGTGAGCTTGCTCAGAACAAAAGAACTGTGCTTCCTACACACACGGGGCATATCTAGTTCAACTCTGCTTAGGAAACTGACAAGAACAGTAGCTTCTCTTCAGTCCAATACACTGTACTTGCTGGGAACAGACGCGAGTGCTATTTGCACTGTGTATGGCAATGGGAGCACAAAAGTGACTCTTCTTGGCAGAGCACAACTCTTGCTGGAAGGACCAGAATCTGCATGGGATTCAACTCCGTTTAGAACTGGGAAACAAACGCTAGCTCGCCTTGCAAGAAACACACTCTGCTTTTGAGAAAACAGCACTCTTCTACTCTCCTTTGTTTCCTATAGGGCCAGAACAGTGAGCTTGCTCAGAACAAAAGAACTGTGCTTCCTACACACACGGGGCATATCTAGTTCAACTCTGCTTAGGAAACTGACAAGAACAGTAGCTTCTCTTCAGTCCAATACACTGTACTTGCTGGGAACAGACGCGAGTGCTATTTGCACTGTGTATGGCAATGGGAGCACAAAAGTGACTCTTCTTGGCAGAACACAAATCTTGCTGGAAGGACCAGAATCTGCATGGGATTCAACTCCGTTTAGGACTGGGAAACAAACGCTAGCTCGCCTTGCAAGAAACACACTCTGCTTTTGAGAAAACAGCACTCTTCTACTCTCCTTTGTTTCCTATAGGGCCAGAACAGTGAGCTTGCTCAGAACAAAAGAACTGTGCTTCCTACACACACGGGGCATATCTAGTTCAACTCTGCTTAGGAAACTGACCAGAACAGTAGCTTCTCTTCAGTCCAATACACTGTACTTGCTGGGAACAGACGAAATGGGAGCGCAATAGTGACTCTTCTTAGCAGAAAACAACTCTTGCTCGTAGGACCAGAAACTGCATGGGATTCAACTCCGTTTAGGACTGGGAAACAAACGCTAGCTCGCCTTGCAAGAAACACACTCTGCTTTTTGAAAACAGCACTCTTCTACTCTCCTGTGTTTCCTATAGGGCCAGAACAGTGAGCTTGCTCAGAACAAAAGAACTGTGCTTCCTACACACACGGGGCATATCTAGTTCAACTCTGCTTAGGAAACTGACCAGAACAGTAGCTTCTCTTCAGTCCAATACACTGTACTTACTGGGAACAGACGCGAGTGCTATTTGCACTGTGTATGGCAATGGGAGCGCAATAGTGGCTCTTCTTAGCAGAAAACAACTCTTGCTCGTAGGACCAGAATCTGCATGGGATTCAACTCCGTTTAGGACTGGGAAACAAACGCTAGCTCGCCTTGCAAGAAACACACTCTGCTTTTGAGAAAACAGCACTCTTCTACTCTCCTGTGTTTCCTATAGGGCCAGAACAGTGAGCTTGCTCAGAACAAAAGAACTGTGCTTCCTACACACACGGGGCATATCTAGTTCAACTCTGCTTAGGAAACTGACAAGAACAGTAGCTTCTCTTCAGTCCAATACACTGTACTTGCTGGGAACAGACGCGAGTGCTATTTGCACTGTGTATGGCAATGGGAGCACAAAAGTGACTCTTCTTGGCAGAACACAACTCTTGCTGGAAGGACCAGAATCTGCATGGGATTCAACTCCGTTTAGAACTGGGAAACAAACGCTAGCTCGCCTTGCAAGAAACACACTCTGCTTTTGAGAAAACAGCACTCTTCTACTCTCCTTTGTTTCCTATAGGGCCAGAACAGTGAGCTTGGTCAGAACAAAAGAACTGTGCTTCCTACACACACGGGGCATATCTAGTTCAACTCTGCTTAGGAAACTGACAAGAACAGTAGCTTCTCTTCAGTCCAATACACTGTACTTGCTGGGAACAGACGCGAGTGCTATTTGCACTGTGTATGGCAATGGGAGCACAAAAGTGACTCTTCTTGGCAGAACACAACTCTTGCTGGAAGGACCAGAATCTGCATGGGATTCAACTCCGTTTAGGACTGGGAAACAAACGCTAGCTCGCCTTGCAAGAAACACACTCTGCTTTTGAGAAAACAGCACTCTTCTACTCTCCTTTGTTTCCTATAGGGCCAGAACAGTGAGCTTGCTCAGAACAAAAGAACTGTGCTTCCTACACACACGGGGCATATCTAGTTCAACTCTGCTTAGGAAACTGACCAGAACAGTAGCTTCTCTTCAGTCCAATACACTGTACTTGCTGGGAACAGACGAAATGGGAGCGCAATAGTGACTCTTCTTAGCAGAAAACAACTCTTGCTCGTAGGACCAGAAACTGCATGGGATTCAACTCCGTTTAGGACTGGGAAACAAACGCTAGCTCGCCTTGCAAGAAACACACTCTGCTTTTTGAAAACAGCACTCTTCTACTCTCCTGTGTTTCCTATAGGGCCAGAACAGTGAGCTTGCTCAGAACAAAAGAACTGTGCTTCCTACACACACGGGGCATATCTAGTTCAACTCTGCTTAGGAAACTGACCAGAACAGTAGCTTCTCTTCAGTCCAATACACTGTACTTACTGGGAACAGACGCGAGTGCTATTTGCACTGTGTATGGCAATGGGAGCGCAATAGTGGCTCTTCTTAGCAGAAAACAACTCTTGCTCGTAGGACCAGAATCTGCATGGGATTCAACTCCGTTTAGGACTGGGAAACAAACGCTAGCTCGCCTTGCAAGAAACACACTCTGCTTTTGAGAAAACAGCACTCTTCTACTCTCCTGTGTTTCCTATAGGGCCAGAACAGTGAGCTTGCTCAGAACAAAAGAACTGTGCTTCCTACACACACGGGGCATATCTAGTTCAACTCTGCTTAGGAAACTGACAAGAACAGTAGCTTCTCTTCAGTCCAATACACTGTACTTGCTGGGAACAGACGCGAGTGCTATTTGCACTGTGTATGGCAATGGGAGCACAAAAGTGACTCTTCTTGGCAGAGCACAACTCTTGCTGGAAGGACCAGAATCTGCATGGGATTCAACTCCGTTTAGAGCTGGGAAACAAACGCTAGCTCGCCTTGCAAGAAACACACTCTGCTTTTGAGAAAACAGCACTCTTCTACTCTCCTGTGTTTCCTATAGGGCCAGAACAGTGAGCTTGCTCAGAACAAAAGAACTGTGCTTCCTACACACACGGGGCATATATAGTTCAACTCTGCTTAGGAAACTGACCAGAACAGTAGCTTCTCTTCAGTCCAATACACTGTACTTGCTGGGAACAGACGAAATGGGAGCGCAATAGTGACTCTTCTTAGCAGAAAACAACTCTTGCTCGTAGGACCAGAAACTGCATGGGATTCAACTCCGTTTAGGACTGGGAAACAAACGCTAGCTCGCCTTGCAAGAAACACACTCTGCTTTTTGAAAACAGCACTCTTCTACTCTCCTGTGTTTCCTATAGGGCCAGAACAGTGAGCTTGCTCAGAACAAAAGAACTGTGCTTCCTACACACACGGGGCATATCTAGTTCAACTCTGCTTAGGAAACTGACCAGAACAGTAGCTTCTCTTCAGTCCAATACACTGTACTTACTGGGAACAGACGCGAGTGCTATTTGCACTGTGTATGGCAATGGGAGCGCAATAGTGGCTCTTCTTAGCAGAAAACAACTCTTGCTCGTAGGACCAGAATCTGCATGGGATTCAACTCCGTTTAGGACTGGGAAACAAACGCTAGCTCGCCTTGCAAGAAACACACTCTGCTTTTGAGAAAACAGCACTCTTCTACTCTCCTGTGTTTCCTATAGGGCCAGAACAGTGAGCTTGCTCAGAACAAAAGAACTGTGCTTCCTACACACACGGGGCATATCTAGTTCAACTCTGCTTAGGAAACTGACAAGAACAGTAGCTTCTCTTCAGTCCAATACACTGTACTTGCTGGGAACAGACGCGAGTGCTATTTGCACTGTGTATGGCAATGGGAGCACAAAAGTGACTCTTCTTGGCAGAACACAACTCTTGCTGGAAGGACCAGAATCTGCATGGGATTCAACTCCGTTTAGGACTGGGAAACAAACGCTAGCTCGCCTTGCAAGAAACACACTCTGCTTTTGAGAAAACAGCACTCTTCTACTCTCCTTTGTTTCCTATAGGGCCAGAACAGTGAGCTTGCTCAGAACAAAAGAACTGTGCTTCCTACACACACGGGGCATATCTAGTTCAACTCTGCTTAGGAAACTGACAAGAACAGTAGCTTCTCTTCAGTCCAATACACTGTACTTGCTGGGAACAGACGCGAGTGCTATTTGCACTGTGTATGGCAATGGGAGCACAAAAGTGACTCTTCTTGGCAGAACACAACTCTTGCTGGAAGGACCAGAATCTGCATGGGATTCAACTCCGTTTAGGACTGGGAAACAAACGCTAGCTCGCCTTGCAAGAAACACACTCTGCTTTTGAGAAAACAGCACTCTTCTACTCTCCTTTGTTTCCTATAGGGCCAGAACAGTGAGCTTGCTCAGAACAAAAGAACTGTGCTTCCTACACACACGGGGCATATCTAGTTCAACTCTGCTTAGGAAACTGACCAGAACAGTAGCTTCTCTTCAGTCCAATACACTGTACTTGCTGGGAACAGACGAAATGGGAGCGCAATAGTGACTCTTCTTAGCAGAAAACAACTCTTGCTCGTAGGACCAGAAACTGCATGGGATTCAACTCCGTTTAGGACTGGGAAACAAACGCTAGCTCGCCTTGCAAGAAACACACTCTGCTTTTTGAAAACAGCACTCTTCTACTCTCCTGTGTTTCCTATAGGGCCAGAACAGTGAGCTTGCTCAGAACAAAAGAACTGTGCTTCCTACACACACGGGGCATATCTAGTTCAACTCTGCTTAGGAAACTGACCAGAACAGTAGCTTCTCTTCAGTCCAATACACTGTACTTACTGGGAACAGACGCGAGTGCTATTTGCACTGTGTATGGCAATGGGAGCGCAATAGTGGCTCTTCTTAGCAGAAAACAACTCTTGCTCGTAGGACCAGAATCTGCATGGGATTCAACTCCGTTTAGGACTGGGAAACAAACGCTAGCTCGCCTTGCAAGAAACACACTCTGCTTTTGAGAAAACAGCACTCTTCTACTCTCCTGTGTTTCCTATAGGGCCAGAACAGTGAGCTTGCTCAGAACAAAAGAACTGTGCTTCCTACACACACGGGGCATATCTAGTTCAACTCTGCTTAGGAAACTGACAAGAACAGTAGCTTCTCTTCAGTCCAATACACTGTACTTGCTGGGAACAGACGCGAGTGCTATTTGCACTGTGTATGGCAATGGGAGCACAAAAGTGACTCTTCTTGGCAGAGCACAACTCTTGCTGGAAGGACCAGAATCTGCATGGGATTCAACTCCGTTTAGAACTGGGAAACAAACGCTAGCTCGCCTTGCAAGAAACACACTCTGCTTTTGAGAAAACAGCACTCTTCTACTCTCCTTTGTTTCCTATAGGGCCAGAACAGTGAGCTTGCTCAGAACAAAAGAACTGTGCTTCCTACACACACGGGGCATATCTAGTTCAACTCTGCTTAGGAAACTGACAAGAACAGTAGCTTCTCTTCAGTCCAATACACTGTACTTGCTGGGAACAGACGCGAGTGCTATTTGCACTGTGTATGGCAATGGGAGCACAAAAGTGACTCTTCTTGGCAGAACACAACTCTTGCTGGAAGGACCAGAATCTGCATGGGATTCAACTCCGTTTAGGACTG
The DNA here is from genome assembly GCF_949786415.1 of Peromyscus eremicus. Lineage (NCBI taxonomy): Eukaryota > Metazoa > Chordata > Mammalia > Rodentia > Cricetidae > Peromyscus > Peromyscus eremicus. Next base: position 39,357 of record NW_026736480.1, read on the forward strand.
GGAAACAAACGCTAGCTCGCCTTGCAAGAAACACACTCTGCTTTTGAGAAAACAGCACTCTTCTACTCTCCTTTGTTTCCTACAGGGCCAGAACAGTGAGCTTGCTCAGAACAAAAGAACTGTGCTTCCTACACACACGGGGCATATCTAGTTCAACTCTGCTTAGGAAACTGACCAGAACAGTAGCTTCTCTTCAGTCCAATACACTGTACTTGCTGGGAACAGACGCGAGTGCTATTTGCACTGTGTATGGCAATGGGAGCGCAATAGTGGCTCTTCTTAGCAGAAAACAACTCTTGCTCGTAGGACCAGAATCTGCATGGGATTCAACTCCGTTTAGGACTGGGAAACAAACGCTAGCTCGCCTTGCAAGAAACACACTCTGCTTTTGAGAAAACAGCACTCTTCTACTCTCCTGTGTTTCCTATAGGGCCAGAACAGTGAGCTTGCTCAGAACAAAAGAACTGTGCTTCCTACACACACGGGGCATATATAGTTCAACTCTGCTTAGGAAACTGACCAGAACAGTAGCTTCTCTTCAGTCCAATACACTGTACTTGCTGGGAACAGACGAAATGGGAGCGCAATAGTGACTCTTCTTAGCAGAAAACAACTCTTGCTCGTAGGACCAGAAACTGCATGGGATTCAACTCCGTTTAGGACTGGGAAACAAACGCTAGCTCGCCTTGCAAGAAACACACTCTGCTTTTTGAAAACAGCACTCTTCTACTCTCCTGTGTTTCCTATAGGGCCTGAACAGTGAGCTTGCTCAGAACAAAAGAACTGTGCTTCCTACACACACGGGGCATATCTAGTTCAACTCTGCTTAGGAAACTGACAAGAACAGTAGCTTCTCTTCAGTCCAATACACTGTACTTGCTGGGAACAGACGCAAGTGCTATTTGCACTGTGTATGGCAATGGGAGCGCAATAGTGGCTCTTCTTAGCAGAAAACAACTCTTGCTCGTAGGACCAGAATCTGCATGGGATTCAACTCCGTTTAGGACTGGGAAACAAACGCTAGCTCGCCTTGCAAGAAACACACTCTGCTTTTGAGAAAACAGCACTCTTCTACTCTCCTGTGTTTCCTATAGTGCCAGAACAGTGAGCTTGCTCAGAACCAAAGAACTGTGCTTCCTACACACACGGGGCATATCTAGTTCAACTCTGCTTAGGAAACTGAAAAGAACAGTAGCTTCTCTTCAGTCCAATACACTGTACTTGCTGAAAAGAGACGCGAGTGCTATTTGCACTGTGTATTTCAATGGGAGCGCAATAGTGGCTCTTCTTAGCAGAAAACAACTCTTGCTCGTAGGACCAGAATCTGCATGGGATTCAACTCCGTTTAGGACTGGGAAACAAACGCTAGCTCGCCTTGCAAGAAACACACTCTGCTTTTGAGAAAACAGCACTCTTCTACTCTCCTGTGTTTCCTATAGGGCCAGAACAGTGAGCTTGCTCAGAACAAAAGAACTGTGCTTCCTACACACACGGGGCATATCTAGTTCAACTCTGCTTAGGAAACTGACAAGAACAGTAGCTTCTCTTCAGTCCAATACACTGTACTTGCTGGGAACAGACGCGAGTGCTATTTGCACTGTGTATGGCAATGGGAGCACAAAAGTGACTCTTCTTGGCAGAACACAACTCTTGCTGGAAGGACCAGAATCTGCATGGGATTCAACTCCGTTTAGGACTGGGAAACAAACGCTAGCTGGCCTTGCAAGAAACACACTCTGCTTTTGAGAAAACAGCACTCTTCTACTCTCCTTTGTTTCCTACAGGGCCAGAACAGTGAGCTTGCTCAGAACAAAAGAACTGTGCTTCCTACACACACGGGGCATATCTAGTTCAACTCTGCTTAGGAAACTGACCAGAACAGTAGCTTCTCTTCAGTCCAATACACTGTACTTGCTGGGAACAGACGAAATGGGAGCGCAATAGTGACTCTTCTTAGCAGAAAACAACTCTTGCTCGTAGGACCAGAAACTGCATGGGATTCAACTCCGTTTAGGACTGGGAAACAAACGCTAGCTCGCCTTGCAAGAAACACACTCTGCTTTTGAGAAAACAGCACTCTTCTACTCTCCTGTGTTTCCTATAGGGCCGGAACAGTGAGCTTGCTCAGAACAAAAGAACTGTGCTTCCTACACACACGGGGCATATCTAGTTCAACTCTGCTTAGGAAACTGACCAGAACAGTAGCTTCTCTTCAGTCCAATACACTGTACTTGCTGGGAACAGACGCGAGTGCTATTTGCACTGTGTATGGCAATGGGAGCGCAATAGTGGCTCTTCTTAGCAGAAAACAACTCTTGCTCGTAGGACCAGAAACTGCATGGGATTCAACTCCGTTTAGGACTGGGAAACAAACTCTAGCTCGCCTTGCAAGAAACACACTCTGCTTTTGAGAAAACAGCACTCTTCTACTCTCCTGTGTTTCCTATAGGGCCAGAACAGTGAGCTTGCTCAGAACAAAAGAACTGTGCTTCCTACACACACGGGGCATATCTAGTTCAACTATGCTTAGGAAACTGACCAGAACAGTAGCTTCTCTTCAGTCCAATACACTGTACTTGCTGGGAACAGACGCGAGTGCTATTTGCACTGTGTATGGCAATGGGAGCGCAATAGTGACTCTTCTTAGCAGAAAACAACTCTTGCTCATAGGACCAGAAACTGCATGGGATTCAACTCCGTTTAGGACTGGGAAACAAACGCTAGCTCACCTTGCAAGAAACACACTCTGCCTTTGAGAAAACAGCACTCTTCTACTCTCCTGTGTTTCCTATAGGGCCAGAACAGTGAGCTTGCTCAGAACAAAAGAACTGTGCTTCCTACACACACGGGGCATATCTAGTTCAACTCTGCTTAGGAAACTGACAAGAACAGTAGCTTCTCTTCAGTCCAATACACTGTACTTGCTGGGAACAGACGCGAGTGCTATTTGAACTGTGTATGGCAATGGGAGCACAAAAGTGACTCTTCTTGGCAGAACACAACTCATGCTGGAAGGACCAGAATCTGCATGGGATTCAACTCCGTTTAGGACTGGGAAACAAACGCTAGCTCGCCTTGCAAGAAACACACTCTGCTTTTGAGAAAACAGCACTCTTCTACTCTCCTTTGTTTCCTACAGGGCCAGAACAGTGAGCTTGCTCAGAACAAAAGAACTGTGCTTCCTACACACACGGGGCATATCTAGTTCAACTCTGCTTAGGAAACTGACCAGAACAGTAGCTTCTCTTCAGTCCAATACACTGTACTTGCTGGGAACAGACGCCAGTGCTATTTGCACTGTGTATGGCAATGGGAGCACAATAGTGACTCCTCTTAGCAGAAAACAACTCTTGCTCATAGGACCAGAAACTGCATGGGATTCAACTCCGTTTAGGACTGGGAAACAAACGCTAGCTCGCCTTGCAAGAAACACACTCTGCTTTTGAGAAAACAGCACTCTTCTACTCTCCTGTGTTTCCTATAGGGCCAGAACCGTGAGCTTGCTCAGAACAAAAGAACTGTGCTTCCTACACACACGGGGCATATCTAGTTCAACTCTGCTTAGGAAACTGACCAGAACAGTAGCTTCTCTTCAGTCCAATACACTGTACTTGCTGGGAACAGACGCCAGTGCTATTTGCACTGTGTATGGCAATGGGAGCGCAATAGTGGCTCTTCTTAGCAGAAAACAACTCTTGCTCGTAGGACCAGAATCTGCATGGGATTCAACTCCGTTTAGGACTGGGAAACAAACGCTAGCTCGCCTTGCAAGAAACACACTCTGCTTTGGAGAAAACAGCACTCTTCTACTCTCCTGTGTTTCCTATAGGGCCAGAACAGTGAGCTTGCTCAGAACAAAAGAACTGTGCTTCCTACACACACGGGGCATATCTAGTTCAACTCTGCTTAGGAAACTGACAAGAACAGTAGCTTCTCTTCAGTCCAATACACTGTACTTGCTGGGAACAGACGCGAGTGCTATTTGCACTGTGTATTGCAATGGGAGCACAAAAGTGACTCTTCTTGGCAGAACACAACTCTTGCTGGAAGGACCAGAATCTGCATGGGATTCAACTCTGTTTAGGACTGGGAAACAAACGCTAGCTCGCCTTGCAAGAAACACACTCTGCTTTTGAGAAAACAGCACTCTTCTACTCTCCTTTGTTTCCTACAGGGCCAGAACAGTGAGCTTGCTCAGAACAAAACAACTGTGCTTCCTACACACACGGGGCATATCTAGTTCAACTCTGCTTAGGAAACTGACCAGAACAGTAGCTTCTCTTCAGTCCAATACACTGTACTTGCTGGGAACAGACGCAAGTGCTATTTGCACTGTGTATGGCAATGGGAGCGCAATAGTGGCTCTTCTTAGCAGAAAACAACTCTTGCTCGTAGGACCAGAATCTGCATGGGATTCAACTCCGTTTAGGACTGGGAAACAAACGCTAGCTCGCCTTGCAAGAAACACACTCTGCTTTTGAGAAAACAGCACTCTTCTACTCTCCTGTGTTTCCTATAGGGCCAGAACAGTGAGCTTGCTCAGAACCAAAGAACTGTGCTTCCTACACACACGGGGCATATCTAGTTCAACTCTGCTTAGGAAACTGAAAAGAACAGTAGCTTCTCTTCAGTCCAATACACTGTACTTGCTGAAAAGAGACGCGAGTGCTATTTGCACTGTGTATTTCATTGGGAGCGCAATAGTGGCTCTTCTTAGCAGAAAACAACTCTTGCTCGTAGGACCAGAATCTGCATGGGATTCAACTCCGTTTAGGACTGGGAAACAAACGCTAGCTCGCCTTGCAAGAAACACACTCTGCTTTTGAGAAAACAGCACTCTTCTACTCTCCTGTGTTTCCTATAGGGCCAGAACAGTGAGCTTGCTCAGAACAAAAGAACTGTGCTTCCTACACACACGGGGCATATCTAGTTCAACTCTGCTTAGGAAACTGACAAGAACAGTAGCTTCTCTTCAGTCCAATACACTGTACTTGCTGGGAACAGACGCGAGTGCTATTTGCACTGTGTATGGCAATGGGAGCACAAAAGTGACTCTTCTTGGCAGAACACAACTCTTGCTGGAAGGACCAGAATCTGCATGGGATTCAACTCCGTTTAGGACTGGGAAACAAACGCTAGCTGGCCTTGCAAGAAACACACTCTGCTTTTGAGAAAACAGCACTCTTCTACTCTCCTTTGTTTCCTACAGGGCCAGAACAGTGAGCTTGCTCAGAACAAAAGAACTGTGCTTCCTACACACACGGGGCATATCTAGTTCAACTCTGCTTAGGAAACTGACCAGAACAGTAGCTTCTCTTCAGTCCAATACACTGTACTTGCTGGGAACAGACGAAATGGGAGCGCAATAGTGACTCTTCTTAGCAGAAAACAACTCTTGCTCGTAGGACCAGAAACTGCATGGGATTCAACTCCGTTTAGGACTGGGAAACAAACGCTAGCTCGCCTTGCAAGAAACACACTCTGCTTTTGAGAAAACAGCACTCTTCTACTCTCCTGTGTTTCCTATAGGGCCGGAACAGTGAGCTTGCTCAGAACAAAAGAACTGTGCTTCCTACACACACGGGGCATATCTAGTTCAACTCTGCTTAGGAAACTGACCAGAACAGTAGCTTCTCTTCAGTCCAATACACTGTACTTGCTGGGAACAGACGCGAGTGCTATTTGCACTGTGTATGGCAATGGGAGCGCAATAGTGGCTCTTCTTAGCAGAAAACAACTCTTGCTCGTAGGACCAGAAACTGCATGGGATTCAACTCCGTTTAGGACTGGGAAACAAACTCTAGCTCGCCTTGCAAGAAACACACTCTGCTTTTGAGAAAACAGCACTCTTCTACTCTCCTGTGTTTCCTATAGGGCCAGAACAGTGAGCTTGCTCAGAACAAAAGAACTGTGCTTCCTACACACACGGGGCATATCTAGTTCAACTATGCTTAGGAAACTGACCAGAACAGTAGCTTCTCTTCAGTCCAATACACTGTACTTGCTGGGAACAGACGCGAGTGCTATTTGCACTGTGTATGGCAATGGGAGCGCAATAGTGACTCTTCTTAGCAGAAAACAACTCTTGCTCATAGGACCAGAAACTGCATGGGATTCAACTCCGTTTAGGACTGGGAAACAAACGCTAGCTCACCTTGCAAGAAACACACTCTGCTTTTGAGAAAACAGCACTCTTCTACTCTCCTGTGTTTCCTATAGGGCCAGAACAGTGAGCTTGCTCAGAACAAAAGAACTGTGCTTCCTACACACACGGGGCATATCTAGTTCAACTCTGCTTAGGAAACTGACAAGAACAGTAGCTTCTCTTCAGTCCAATACACTGTACTTGCTGGGAACAGACGCGAGTGCTATTTGAACTGTGTATGGCAATGGGAGCACAAAAGTGACTCTTCTTGGCAGAACACAACTCATGCTGGAAGGACCAGAATCTGCATGGGATTCAACTCCGTTTAGGACTGGGAAACAAACGCTAGCTCGCCTTGCAAGAAACACACTCTGCTTTTGAGAAAACAGCACTCTTCTACTCTCCTTTGTTTCCTACAGGGCCAGAACAGTGAGCTTGCTCAGAACAAAAGAACTGTGCTTCCTACACACACGGGGCATATCTAGTTCAACTCTGCTTAGGAAACTGACCAGAACAGTAGCTTCTCTTCAGTCCAATACACTGTACTTGCTGGGAACAGACGCCAGTGCTATTTGCACTGTGTATGGCAATGGGAGCGCAATAGTGACTCCTCTTAGCAGAAAACAACTCTTGCTCATAGGACCAGAAACTGCATGGGATTCAACTCCGTTTAGGACTGGGAAACAAACGCTAGCTCGCCTTGCAAGAAACACACTCTGCTTTTGAGAAAACAGCACTCTTCTACTCTCCTGTGTTTCCTATAGGGCCAGAACCGTGAGCTTGCTCAGAACAAAAGAACTGTGCTTCCTACACACACGGGGCATATCTAGTTCAACTCTGCTTAGGAAACTGACCAGAACAGTAGCTTCTCTTCAGTCCAATACACTGTACTTGCTGGGAACAGACGCCAGTGCTATTTGCACTGTGTATGGCAATGGGAGCGCAATAGTGGCTCTTCTTAGCAGAAAACAACTCTTGCTCGTAGGACCAGAATCTGCATGGGATTCAACTCCGTTTAGGACTGGGAAACAAACGCTAGCTCGCCTTGCAAGAAACACACTCTGCTTTGGAGAAAACAGCACTCTTCTACTCTCCTGTGTTTCCTATAGGGCCAGAACAGTGAGCTTGCTCAGAACAAAAGAACTGTGCTTCCTACACACACGGGGCATATCTAGTTCAACTCTGCTTAGGAAACTGACAAGAACAGTAGCTTCTCTTCAGTCCAATACACTGTACTTGCTGGGAACAGACGCGAGTGCTATTTGCACTGTGTATTGCAATGGGAGCACAAAAGTGACTCTTCTTGGCAGAACACAACTCTTGCTGGAAGGACCAGAATCTGCATGGGATTCAACTCTGTTTAGGACTGGGAAACAAACGCTAGCTCGCCTTGCAAGAAACACACTCTGCTTTTGAGAAAACAGCACTCTTCTACTCTCCTTTGTTTCCTACAGGGCCAGAACAGTGAGCTTGCTCAGAACAAAACAACTGTGCTTCCTACACACACGGGGCATATCTAGTTCAACTCTGCTTAGGAAACTGACCAGAACAGTAGCTTCTCTTCAGTCCAATACACTGTACTTCCTGGGAACAGACGCCAGTGCTATTTGCACTGTGTATGGCAATGGGAGCGCAATAGTGACTCTTCTTAGCAGAAAACAACTCTTGCTCGTAGGACCAGAAACTGCATGGGATTCAACTCCGTTTAGGACTGGGAAACAAACGCTAGCTCGCCTTGCAAGAAACACACTCTGCTTTTGAGAAAACAGCACTCTTCTACTCTCCTGTGTTTCCTATAGGGCCAGAACAGTGAGCTTGCTCAGAACAAAAGAACTGTGCTTCCTACACACACGGGGCATATCTAGTTCAACTCTGCTTAGGAAACTGACAAGAACAGTAGCTTCTCTTCAGTCCAATACACTGTACTTGCTGGGAACAGACGCGAGTGCTATTTGCACTGTGTATGGCAATGGGAGCACAAAAGTGACTCTTCTTGGCAGAACACAACTCTTGCTGGAAGGACCAGAATCTGCATGGGATTCAACTCCGTTTAGAACTGGGAAACAAACGCTAGCTCGCCTTGCAAGAAACACACTCTGCTTTTGAGAAAACAGCACTCTTCTACTCTCCTTTGTTTCCTATAGGGCCAGAACAGTGAGCTTGCTCAGAACAAAAGAACTGTGCTTCCTACACACACGGGGCATATCTAGTTCAACTCTGCTTAGGAAACTGACAAGAACAGTAGCTTCTCTTCAGTCCAATACACTGTACTTGCTGGGAACAGACGCGAGTGCTATTTGCACTGTGTATGGCAATGGGAGCACAAAAGTGACTCTTCTTGGCAGAACACAACTCTTGCTGGAAGGACCAGAATCTGCATGGGATTCAACTCCGTTTAGGACTGGGAAACAAACGCTAGCTCGCCTTGCAAGAAACACACTCTGCTTTTGAGAAAACAGCACTCTTCTACTCTCCTTTGTTTCCTATAGGGCCAGAACAGTGAGCTTGCTCAGAACAAAAGAACTGTGCTTCCTACACACACGGGGCATATCTAGTTCAACTCTGCTTAGGAAACTGACCAGAACAGTAGCTTCTCTTCAGTCCAATACACTGTACTTGCTGGGAACAGACGAAATGGGAGCGCAATAGTGACTCTTCTTAGCAGAAAACAACTCTTGCTCGTAGGACCAGAATCTGCATGGGATTCAACTCCGTTTAGGACTGGGAAACAAACGCTAGCTCGCCTTGCAAGAAACACACTCTGCTTTTTGAAAACAGCACTCTTCTACTCTCCTGTGTTTCCTATAGGGCCAGAACAGTGAGCTTGCTCAGAACAAAAGAACTGTGCTTCCTACACACACGGGGCATATATAGTTCAACTCTGCTTAGGAAACTGACCAGAACAGTAGCTTCTCTTCAGTCCAATACACTGTACTTACTGGGAACAGACGCGAGTGCTATTTGCACTGTGTATGGCAATGGGAGCGCAATAGTGGCTCTTCTTAGCAGAAAACAACTCTTGCTCGTAGGACCAGAATCTGCATGGGATTCAACTCCGTTTAGGACTGGGAAACAAACGCTAGCTCGCCTTGCAAGAAACACACTCTGCTTTGGAGAAAACAGCACTCTTCTACTCTCCTGTGTTTCCTATAGGGCCAGAACAGTGAGCTTGCTCAGAACAAAAGAACTGTGCTTCCTACACACACGGGGCATATCTAGTTCAACTCTGCTTAGGAAACTGACAAGAACAGTAGCTTCTCTTCAGTCCAATACACTGTACTTGCTGGGAACAGACGCGAGTGCTATTTGCACTGTGTATTGCAATGGGAGCACAAAAGTGACTCTTCTTGGCAGAACACAACTCTTGCTGGAAGGACCAGAATCTGCATGGGATTCAACTCTGTTTAGGACTGGGAAACAAACGCTAGCTCGCCTTGCAAGAAACACACTCTGCTTTTGAGAAAACAGCACTCTTCTACTCTCCTTTGTTTCCTACAGGGCCAGAACAGTGAGCTTGCTCAGAACAAAACAACTGTGCTTCCTACACACACGGGGCATATCTAGTTCAACTCTGCTTAGGAAACTGACCAGAACAGTAGCTTCTCTTCAGTCCAATACACTGTACTTGCTGGGAACAGACGCAAGTGCTATTTGCACTGTGTATGGCAATGGGAGCGCAATAGTGGCTCTTCTTAGCAGAAAACAACTCTTGCTCGTAGGACCAGAATCTGCATGGGATTCAACTCCGTTTAGGACTGGGAAACAAACGCTAGCTCGCCTTGCAAGAAACACACTCTGCTTTTGAGAAAACAGCACTCTTCTACTCTCCTGTGTTTCCTATAGGGCCAGAACAGTGAGCTTGCTCAGAACCAAAGAACTGTGCTTCCTACACACACGGGGCATATCTAGTTCAACTCTGCTTAGGAAACTGAAAAGAACAGTAGCTTCTCTTCAGTCCAATACACTGTACTTGCTGAAAAGAGACGCGAGTGCTATTTGCACTGTGTATTTCATTGGGAGCGCAATAGTGGCTCTTCTTAGCAGAAAACAACTCTTGCTCGTAGGACCAGAATCTGCATGGGATTCAACTCCGTTTAGGACTGGGAAACAAACGCTAGCTCGCCTTGCAAGAAACACACTCTGCTTTTGAGAAAACAGCACTCTTCTACTCTCCTGTGTTTCCTATAGGGCCAGAACAGTGAGCTTGCTCAGAACAAAAGAACTGTGCTTCCTACACACACGGGGCATATCTAGTTCAACTCTGCTTAGGAAACTGACAAGAACAGTAGCTTCTCTTCAGTCCAATACACTGTACTTGCTGGGAACAGACGCGAGTGCTATTTGCACTGTGTATGGCAATGGGAGCACAAAAGTGACTCTTCTTGGCAGAACACAACTCTTGCTGGAAGGACCAGAATCTGCATGGGATTCAACTCCGTTTAGGACTGGGAAACAAACGCTAGCTGGCCTTGCAAGAAACACACTCTGCTTTTGAGAAAACAGCACTCTTCTACTCTCCTTTGTTTCCTACAGGGCCAGAACAGTGAGCTTGCTCAGAACAAAAGAACTGTGCTTCCTACACACACGGGGCATATCTAGTTCAACTCTGCTTAGGAAACTGACCAGAACAGTAGCTTCTCTTCAGTCCAATACACTGTACTTGCTGGGAACAGACGAAATGGGAGCGCAATAGTGACTCTTCTTAGCAGAAAACAACTCTTGCTCGTAGGACCAGAAACTGCATGGGATTCAACTCCGTTTAGGACTGGGAAACAAACGCTAGCTCGCCTTGCAAGAAACACACTCTGCTTTTGAGAAAACAGCACTCTTCTACTCTCCTGTGTTTCCTATAGGGCCGGAACAGTGAGCTTGCTCAGAACAAAAGAACTGTGCTTCCTACACACACGGGGCATATCTAGTTCAACTCTGCTTAGGAAACTGACCAGAACAGTAGCTTCTCTTCAGTCCAATACACTGTACTTGCTGGGAACAGACGCGAGTGCTATTTGCACTGTTAATGGCAATGGGAGCGCAATAGTGGCTCTTCTTAGCAGAAAACAACTCTTGCTCGTAGGACCAGAAACTGCATGGGATTCAACTCCGTTTAGGACTGGGAAACAAACTCTAGCTCGCCTTGCAAGAAACACACTCTGCTTTTGAGAAAACAGCACTCTTCTACTCTCCTGTGTTTCCTATAGGGCCAGAACAGTGAGCTTGCTCAGAACAAAAGAACTGTGCTTCCTACACACACGGGGCATATCTAGTTCAACTATGCTTAGGAAACTGACCAGAACAGTAGCTTCTCTTCAGTCCAATACACTGTACTTGCTGGGAACAGACGCGAGTGCTATTTGCACTGTGTATGGCAATGGGAGCGCAATAGTGACTCTTCTTAGCAGAAAACAACTCTTGCTCATAGGACCAGAAACTGCATGGGATTCAACTCCGTTTAGGACTGGGAAACAAACGCTAGCTCACCTTGCAAGAAACACACTCTGCTTTTGAGAAAACAGCACTCTTCTACTCTCCTGTGTTTCCTATAGGGCCAGAACAGTGAGCTTGCTCAGAACAAAAGAACTGTGCTTCCTACACACACGGGGCATATCTAGTTCAACTCTGCTTAGGAAACTGACAAGAACAGTAGCTTCTCTTCAGTCCAATACACTGTACTTGCTGGGAACAGACGCGAGTGCTATTTGAACTGTGTATGGCAATGGGAGCACAAAAGTGACTCTTCTTGGCAGAACACAACTCATGCTGGAAGGACCAGAATCTGCATGGGATTCAACTCCGTTTAGGACTGGGAAACAAACGCTAGCTCGCCTTGCAAGAAACACACTCTGCTTTTGAGAAAACAGCACTCTTCTACTCTCCTTTGTTTCCTACAGGGCCAGAACAGTGAGCTTGCTCAGAACAAAAGAACTGTGCTTCCTACACACACGGGGCATATCTAGTTCAACTCTGCTTAGGAAACTGACCAGAACAGTAGCTTCTCTTCAGTCCAATACACTGTACTTGCTGGGAACAGACGCCAGTGCTATTTGCACTGTGTATGGCAATGGGAGCGCAATAGTGACTCCTCTTAGCAGAAAACAACTCTTGCTCATAGGACCAGAAACTGCATGGGATTCAACTCCGTTTAGGACTGGGAAACAAACGCTAGCTCGCCTTGCAAGAAACACACTCTGCTTTTGAGAAAACAGCACTCTTCTACTCTCCTGTGTTTCCTATAGGGCCAGAACCGTGAGCTTGCTCAGAACAAAAGAACTGTGCTTCCTACACACACGGGGCATATCTAGTTCAACTCTGCTTAGGAAACTGACCAGAACAGTAGCTTCTCTTCAGTCCAATACACTGTACTTGCTGGGAACAGACGCCAGTGCTATTTGCACTGTGTATGGCAATGGGAGCGCAATAGTGGCTCTTCTTAGCAGAAAACAACTCTTGCTCGTAGGACCAGAATCTGCATGGGATTCAACTCCGTTTAGGACTGGGAAACAAACGCTAGCTCGCCTTGCAAGAAACACACTCTGCTTTGGAGAAAACAGCACTCTTCTACTCTCCTGTGTTTCCTATAGGGCCAGAACAGTGAGCTTGCTCAGAACAAAAGAACTGTGCTTCCTACACACACGGGGCATATCTAGTTCAACTCTGCTTAGGAAACTGACAAGAACAGTAGCTTCTCTTCAGTCCAATACACTGTACTTGCTGGGAACAGACGCGAGTGCTATTTGCACTGTGTATTGCAATGGGAGCACAAAAGTGACTCTTCTTGGCAGAACACAACTCTTGCTGGAAGGACCAGAATCTGCATGGGATTCAACTCTGTTTAGGACTGGGAAACAAACGCTAGCTCGCCTTGCAAGAAACACACTCTGCTTTTGAGAAAACAGCACTCTTCTACTCTCCTTTGTTTCCTACAGGGCCAGAACAGTGAGCTTGCTCAGAACAAAACAACTGTGCTTCCTACACACACGGGGCATATCTAGTTCAACTCTGCTTAGGAAACTGACCAGAACAGTAGCTTCTCTTCAGTCCAATACACTGTACTTCCTGGGAACAGACGCCAGTGCTATTTGCACTGTGTATGGCAATGGGAGCGCAATAGTGACTCTTCTTAGCAGAAAACAACTCTTGCTCGTAGGACCAGAAACTGCATGGGATTCAACTCCGTTTAGGACTGGGAAACAAACGCTAGCTCGCCTTGCAAGAAACACACTCTGCTTTTGAGAAAACAGCACTCTTCTACTCTCCTGTGTTTCCTATAGGGCCAGAACAGTGAGCTTGCTCAGAACAAAAGAACTGTGCTTCCTACACACACGGGGCATATCTAGTTCAACTCTGCTTAGGAAACTGACAAGAACAGTAGCTTCTCTTCAGTCCAATACACTGTACTTGCTGGGAACAGACGCGAGTGCTATTTGCACTGTGTATGGCAATGGGAGCACAAAAGTGACTCTTCTTGGCAGAACACAACTCTTGCTGGAAGGACCAGAATCTGCATGGGATTCAACTCCGTTTAGAACTGGGAAACAAACGCTAGCTCGCCTTGCAAGAAACACACTCTGCTTTTGAGAAAACAGCACTCTTCTACTCTCCTTTGTTTCCTATAGGGCCAGAACAGTGAGCTTGCTCAGAACAAAAGAACTGTGCTTCCTACACACACGGGGCATATCTAGTTCAACTCTGCTTAGGAAACTGACAAGAACAGTAGCTTCTCTTCAGTCCAATACACTGTACTTGCTGGGAACAGACGCGAGTGCTATTTGCACTGTGTATGGCAATGGGAGCACAAAAGTGACTCTTCTTGGCAGAACACAACTCTTGCTGGAAGGACCAGAATCTGCATGGGATTCAACTCCGTTTAGGACTGGGAAACAAACGCTAGCTCGCCTTGCAAGAAACACACTCTGCTTTTGAGAAAACAGCACTCTTCTACTCTCCTTTGTTTCCTATAGGGCCAGAACAGTGAGCTTGCTCAGAACAAAAGAACTGTGCTTCCTACACACACGGGGCATATCTAGTTCAACTCTGCTTAGGAAACTGACCAGAACAGTAGCTTCTCTTCAGTCCAATACACTGTACTTGCTGGGAACAGACGAAATGGGAGCGCAATAGTGACTCTTCTTAGCAGAAAACAACTCTTGCTCGTAGGACCAGAAACTGCATGGGATTCAACTCCGTTTAGGACTGGGAAACAAACGCTAGCTCGCCTTGCAAGAAACACACTCTGCTTTTTGAAAACAGCACTCTTCTACTCTCCTGTGTTTCCTATAGGGCCAGAACAGTGAGCTTGCTCAGAACAAAAGAACTGTGCTTCCTACACACACGGGGCATATATAGTTCAACTCTGCTTAGGAAACTGACCAGAACAGTAGCTTCTCTTCAGTCCAATACACTGTACTTACTGGGAACAGACGCGAGTGCTATTTGCACTGTGTATGGCAATGGGAGCGCAATAGTGGCTCTTCTTAGCAGAAAACAACTCTTGCTCGTAGGACCAGAATCTGCATGGGATTCAACTCCGTTTAGGACTGGGAAACAAACGCTAGCTCGCCTTGCAAGAAACACACTCTGCTTTTGAGAAAACAGCACTCTTCTACTCTCCTGTGTTTCCTATAGGGCCAGAACAGTGAGCTTGCTCAGAACAAAAGAACTGTGCTTCCTACACACACGGGGCATATCTAGTTCAACTCTGCTTAGGAAACTGACAAGAACAGTAGCTTCTCTTCAGTCCAATACACTGTACTTGCTGGGAACAGACGCGAGTGCTATTTGCACTGTGTATGGCAATGGGAGCACAAAAGTGACTCTTCTTGGCAGAGCACAACTCTTGCTGGAAGGACCAGAATCTGCATGGGATTCAACTCCGTTTAGAACTGGGAAACAAACGCTAGCTCGCCTTGCAAGAAACACACTCTGCTTTTGAGAAAACAGCACTCTTCTACTCTCCTTTGTTTCCTATAGGGCCAGAACAGTGAGCTTGCTCAGAACAAAAGAACTGTGCTTCCTACACACACGGGGCATATCTAGTTCAACTCTGCTTAGGAAACTGACAAGAACAGTAGCTTCTCTTCAGTCCAATACACTGTACTTGCTGGGAACAGACGCGAGTGCTATTTGCACTGTGTATGGCAATGGGAGCACAAAAGTGACTCTTCTTGGCAGAACACAACTCTTGCTGGAAGGACCAGAATCTGCATGGGATTCAACTCCGTTTAGGACTGGGAAACAAACGCTAGCTCGCCTTGCAAGAAACACACTCTGCTTTTGAGAAAACAGCACTCTTCTACTCTCCTTTGTTTCCTACAGGGCCAGAACAGTGAGCTTGCTCAGAACAAAAGAACTGTGCTTCCTACACACACGGGGCATATCTAGTTCAACTCTGCTTAGGAAACTGACCAGAACAGTAGCTTCTCTTCAGTCCAATACACTGTACTTGCTGGGAACAGACGCGAGTGCTATTTGCACTGTGTATGGCAATGGGAGCGCAATAGTGGCTCTTCTTAGCAGAAAACAACTCTTGCTCGTAGGACCAGAATCTGCATGGGATTCAACTCCGTTTAGGACTGGGAAACAAACGCTAGCTCGCCTTGCAAGAAACACACTCTGCTTTTGAGAAAACAGCACTCTTCTACTCTCCTGTGTTTCCTATAGGGCCAGAACAGTGAGCTTGCTCAGAACAAAAGAACTGTGCTTCCTACACACACGGGGCATATATAGTTCAACTCTGCTTAGGAAACTGACCAGAACAGTAGCTTCTCTTCAGTCCAATACACTGTACTTGCTGGGAACAGACGAAATGGGAGCGCAATAGTGACTCTTCTTAGCAGAAAACAACTCTTGCTCGTAGGACCAGAAACTGCATGGGATTCAACTCCGTTTAGGACTGGGAAACAAACGCTAGCTCGCCTTGCAAGAAACACACTCTGCTTTTTGAAAACAGCACTCTTCTACTCTCCTGTGTTTCCTATAGGGTCAGAACAGTGAGCTTGCTCAGAACAAAAGAACTGTGCTTCCTACACACACGGGGCATATCTAGTTCAACTCTGCTTAGGAAACTGACCAGAACAGTAGCTTCTCTTCAGTCCAATACACTGTACTTGCTGGGAACAGACGCAAGTGCTATTTGCACTGTGTATGGCAATGGGAGCGCAATAGTGGCTCTTCTTAGCAGAAAACAACTCTTGCTCGTAGGACCAGAATCTGCATGGGATTCAACTCCGTTTAGGACTGGGAAACAAACGCTAGCTCGCCTTGCAAGAAACACACTCTGCTTTTGAGAAAACAGCACTCTTCTACTCTCCTGTGTTTCCTATAGGGCCAGAACAGTGAGCTTGCTCAGAACCAAAGAACTGTGCTTCCTACACACACGGGGCATATCTAGTTCAACTCTGCTTAGGAAACTGAAAAGAACAGTAG
This sequence comes from Peromyscus eremicus, assembly GCF_949786415.1. Lineage (NCBI taxonomy): Eukaryota > Metazoa > Chordata > Mammalia > Rodentia > Cricetidae > Peromyscus > Peromyscus eremicus. Next base: position 55,924 of record NW_026736480.1, read on the forward strand.
CTTCTCTTCAGTCCAATACACTGTACTTGCTGAAAAGAGACGCGAGTGCTATTTGCACTGTGTATTTCAATGGGAGCGCAATAGTGGCTCTTCTTAGCAGAAAACAACTCTTGCTCGTAGGACCAGAATCTGCATGGGATTCAACTCCGTTTAGGACTGGGAAACAAACGCTAGCTCGCCTTGCAAGAAACACACTCTGCTTTTGAGAAAACAGCACTCTTCTACTCTCCTGTGTTTCCTATAGGGCCAGAACAGTGAGCTTGCTCAGAACAAAAGAACTGTGCTTCCTACACACACGGGGCATATCTAGTTCAACTCTGCTTAGGAAACTGACAAGAACAGTAGCTTCTCTTCAGTCCAATACACTGTACTTGCTGGGAACAGACGCGAGTGCTATTTGCACTGTGTATGGCAATGGGAGCACAAAAGTGACTCTTCTTGGCAGAACACAACTCTTGCTGTAAGGACCAGAATCTGCATGGGATTCAACTCCGTTTAGGACTGGGAAACAAACGCTAGCTGGCCTTGCAAGAAACACACTATGCTTTTGAGAAAACAGCACTCTTCTACTCTCCTTTGTTTCCTACAGGGCCAGAACAGTGAGCTTGCTCAGAACAAAAGAACTGTGCTTCCTACACACACGGGGCATATCTAGTTCAACTCTGCTTAGGAAACTGACCAGAACAGTAGCTTCTCTTCAGTCCAATACACTGTACTTGCTGGGAACAGACGAAATGGGAGCGCAATAGTGACTCTTCTTAGCAGAAAACATCTCTTGCTCGTAGGACCAGAAACTGCATGGGATTCAACTCCGTTTAGGACTGGGAAACAAACGCTAGCTCGCCTTGCAAGAAACACACTCTGCTTTTGAGAAAACAGCACTCTTCTACTCTCCTGTGTTTCCTATAGGGCCGGAACAGTGAGCTTGCTCAGAACAAAAGAACTGTGCTTCCTACACACACGGGGCATATCTAGTTCAACTCTGCTTAGGAAACTGACCAGAACAGTAGCTTCTCTTCAGTCCAATACACTGTACTTGCTGAAAAGAGACGCGAGTGCTATTTGCACTGTGTATTTCAATGGGAGCGCAATAGTGGCTCTTCTTAGCAGAAAACAACTCTTGCTCGTAGGACCAGAATCTGCATGGGATTCAACTCCGTTTAGGACTGGGAAACAAACGCTAGCTCGCCTTGCAAGAAACACACTCTGCTTTTGAGAAAACAGCACTCTTCTACTCTCCTGTGTTTCCTATAGGGCCAGAACAGTGAGCTTGCTCAGAACAAAAGAACTGTGCTTCCTACACACACGGGGCATATCTAGTTCAACTCTGCTTAGGAAACTGACAAGAACAGTAGCTTCTCTTCAGTCCAATACACTGTACTTGCTGGGAACAGACGCGAGTGCTATTTGCACTGTGTATGGCAATGGGAGCACAAAAGTGACTCTTCTTGGCAGAACACAACTCTTGCTGTAAGGACCAGAATCTGCATGGGATTCAACTCCGTTTAGGACTGGGAAACAAACGCTAGCTGGCCTTGCAAGAAACACACTATGCTTTTGAGAAAACAGCACTCTTCTACTCTCCTTTGTTTCCTACAGGGCCAGAACAGTGAGCTTGCTCAGAACAAAAGAACTGTGCTTCCTACACACACGGGGCATATCTAGTTCAACTCTGCTTAGGAAACTGACCAGAACAGTAGCTTCTCTTCAGTCCAATACACTGTACTTGCTGGGAACAGACGAAATGGGAGCGCAATAGTGACTCTTCTTAGCAGAAAACATCTCTTGCTCGTAGGACCAGAAACTGCATGGGATTCAACTCCGTTTAGGACTGGGAAACAAACGCTAGCTCGCCTTGCAAGAAACACACTCTGCTTTTGAGAAAACAGCACTCTTCTACTCTCCTGTGTTTCCTATAGGGCCGGAACAGTGAGCTTGCTCAGAACAAAAGAACTGTGCTTCCTACACACACGGGGCATATCTAGTTCAACTCTGCTTAGGAAACTGACCAGAACAGTAGCTTCTCTTCAGTCCAATACACTGTACTTGCTGGGAACAGACGCGAGTGCTATTTGCACTGTGTATGGCAATGGGAGCGCAATAGTGGCTCTTCTTAGCAGAAAACAACTCTTGCTCGTAGGACCAGAAACTGCATGGGATTCAACTCCGTTTAGGACTGGGAAACAAACTCTAGCTCGCCTTGCAAGAAACACACTCTGCTTTTGAGAAAACAGCACTCTTCTACTCTCCTGTGTTTCCTATAGGGCCAGAACAGTGAGCTTGCTCAGAACAAAAGAACTGTGCTTCCTACACACACGGGGCATATCTAGTTCAACTATGCTTAGGAAACTGACCAGAACAGTAGCTTCTCTTCAGTCCAATACACTGTACTTGCTGGGAACAGACGCGAGTGCTATTTGCACTGTGTATGGCAATGGGAGCGCAATAGTGACTCTTCTTAGCAGAAAACAACTCTTGCTCATAGGACCAGAAACTGCATGGGATTCAACTCCGTTTAGGACTGGGAAACAAACGCTAGCTCGCCTTGCAAGAAACACACTCTGCTTTTGAGAAAACAGCACTCTTCTACTCTCCTGTGTTTCCTATAGGGCCAGAACAGTGAGCTTGCTCAGAACAAAACAACTGTGCTTCCTACACACACGGGGCATATCTAGTTCAACTCTGCTTAGGAAACTGACAAGAACAGTAGCTTCTCTTCAGTCCAATACACTGTACTTGCTGGGAACAGACGCGAGTGCTATTTGCACTGTGTATGGCAATGGGAGCACAAAAGTGACTCTTCTTGGCAGAACACAACTCATGCTGGAAGGACCAGAATCTGCATGGGATTCAACTCCGTTTAGGACTGGGAAACAAACGCTAGCTCGCCTTGCAAGAAACACACTCTGCTTTTGAGAAAACAGCACTCTTCTACTCTCCTTTGTTTCCTACAGGGCCAGAACAGTGAGCTTGCTCAGAACAAAAGAACTGTGCTTCCTACACACACGGGGCATATCTAGTTCAACTCTGCTTAGGAAACTGACCAGAACAGTAGCTTCTCTTCAGTCCAATACACTGTACTTGCTGGGAACAGACGCCAGTGCTATTTGCACTGTGTATGGCAATGGGAGCGCAATAGTGACTCCTCTTAGCAGAAAACAACTCTTGCTCATAGGACCAGAAACTGCATGGGATTCAACTCCGTTTAGGACTGGGAAACAAACGCTAGCTCGCCTTGCAAGAAACACACTCTGCTTTTGAGAAAACAGCACTCTTCTACTCTCCTGTGTTTCCTATAGGGCCAGAACCGTGAGCTTGCTCAGAACAAAAGAACTGTGCTTCCTACACACACGGGGCATATCTAGTTCAACTCTGCTTAGGAAACTGACCAGAACAGTAGCTTCTCTTCAGTCCAATACACTGTACTTGCTGGGAACAGACGCCAGTGCTATTTGCACTGTGTATGGCAATGGGAGCGCAATAGTGGCTCTTCTTAGCAGAAAACAACTCTTGCTCGTAGGACCAGAATCTGCATGGGATTCAACTCCGTTTAGGACTGGGAAACAAACGCTAGCTCGCCTTGCAAGAAACACACTCTGCTTTGGAGAAAACAGCACTCTTCTACTCTCCTGTGTTTCCTATAGGGCCAGAACAGTGAGCTTGCTCAGAACAAAAGAACTGTGCTTCCTACACACACGGGGCATATCTAGTTCAACTCTGCTTAGGAAACTGACAAGAACAGTAGCTTCTCTTCAGTCCAATACACTGTACTTGCTGGGAACAGACGCGAGTGCTATTTGCACTGTGTATTGCAATGGGAGCACAAAAGTGACTCTTCTTGGCAGAACACAACTCTTGCTGGAAGGACCAGAATCTGCATGGGATTCAACTCTGTTTAGGACTGGGAAACAAACGCTAGCTCGCCTTGCAAGAAACACACTCTGCTTTTGAGAAAACAGCACTCTTCTACTCTCCTTTGTTTCCTACAGGGCCAGAACAGTGAGCTTGCTCAGAACAAAACAACTGTGCTTCCTACACACACGGGGCATATCTAGTTCAACTCTGCTTAGGAAACTGACCAGAACAGTAGCTTCTCTTCAGTCCAATACACTGTACTTGCTGGGAACAGACGCCAGTGCTATTTGCACTGTGTATGGCAATGGGAGCGCAATAGTGACTCTTCTTAGCAGAAAACAACTCTTGCTCGTAGGACCAGAAACTGCATGGGATTCAACTCCGTTTAGGACTGGGAAACAAACGCTAGCTCGCCTTGCAAGAAACACACTCTGCTTTTGAGAAAACAGCACTCTTCTACTCTCCTGTGTTTCCTATAGGGCCAGAACAGTGAGCTTGCTCAGAACAAAAGAACTGTGCTTCCTACACACACGGGGCATATCTAGTTCAACTCTGCTTAGGAAACTGACCAGAACAGTAGCTTCTCTTCAGTCCAATACACTGTACTTGCTGGGAACAGACGCGAGTGCTATTTGCACTGTGTATGGCAATGGGAGCGCAATAGTGGCTCTTCTTAGCAGAAAACAACTCTTGCTCGTAGGACCAGAAACTGCATGGGATTCAACTCCGTTTAGGACTGGGAAACAAACTCTAGCTCGCCTTGCAAGAAACACACTCTGCTTTTGAGAAAACAGCACTCTTCTACTCTCCTGTGTTTCCTATAGGGCCAGAACAGTGAGCTTGCTCAGAACAAAAGAACTGTGCTTCCTACACACACGGGGCATATCTAGTTCAACTCTGCTTAGGAAACTGACAAGAACAGTAGCTTCTCTTCAGTCCAATACACTGTACTTGCTGGGAACAGACGCGAGTGCTATTTGCACTGTGTATGGCAATGGGAGCGCAATAGTGGCTCTTCTTAGCAGAAAACAACTCTTGCTCGTAGGACCAGAATCTGCATGGGATTCAACTCCGTTTAGGACTGGGAAACAAACGCTAGCTCGCCTTGCAAGAAACACACTCTGCTTTTGAGAAAACAGCACTCTTCTACTCTCCTGTGTTTCCTATAGGGCCAGAACAGTGAGCTTGCTCAGAACAAAAGAACTGTGCTTCCTACACACACGGGGCATATATAGTTCAACTCTGCTTAGGAAACTGACCAGAACAGTAGCTTCTCTTCAGTCCAATACACTGTACTTGCTGGGAACAGACGCAATGGGAGCGCAATAGTGACTCTTCTTAGCAGAAAACAACTCTTGCTCGTAGGACCAGAAACTGCATGGGATTCAACTCCGTTTAGGACTGGGAAACAAACGCTAGCTCGCCTTGCAAGAAACACACTCTGCTTTTGAGAAAACAGCACTCATCTACTCTCCTGTGTTTCCTATAGGGCCAGAACAGTGAGCTTGCTCAGAACAAAAGAACTGTGCTTCCTACACACACGGGGAATATCTAGTTCAACTCTGCTTAGGAAACTGACAAGAACAGTAGCTTCTCTTCAGTCCAATACACTGTACTTGCTTGGAACAGACGCGAGTGCTATTTGCACTGTGTATGGCAATGGGAGCGCAATAGTGGCTCTTCTTAGCAGAAAACAACTCTTGCTCGTAGGACCAGAATCTGCATGGGATTCAACTCCGTTTAGGACTGGGAAACAAACGCTAGCTCGCCTTGCAAGAAACACACTCTGCTTTTGAGAAAACAGCACTCTTCTACTCTCCTGTGTTTCCTATAGGGCCAGAACAGTGAGCTTGCTCAGAACAAAAGAACTGTGCTTCCTACACACACGGGCCATATCTAGTTCAACTCTGCTTAGGAAACTGACAAGAACAGTAGCTTCTCTTCAGTCCAATACACTGTACTTGCTGGGAACAGACGCGAGTGCTATTTGCACTGTGTATGGCAATGGGAGCGCAATAGTGACTCTTCTTAGCAGAACACAACTCTTGCTCGTAGGACCAGAATCTGCTTGGGATTCAACTCCGTTTAGGACTGGGAAACAAACGCTAGCTCGCCTTGCAAGAAACACACTCTGCTTTTGAGAAAACAGCACTCTTCTACTCTCCTGTGTTTCCTATAGGGCCAGAACAGTGAGCTTGCTCAGAACAAAAGAACTGTGCTTCCTACACACACGGGGCATATCTAGTTCAACTCTGCTTAGGAAACTGAGAAGAACAGTAGGTTCTCTTCAGTCCAATACACTGTACTTGTTGGGAACAGACGCGAGTGCTATTTGCATTGTGTATGGTAATGGGAGCGCAATAGTGACTCTTCTTTGCAGAAAACAACTCTTGCTCGTAGCAGCAGAAACTGCATGGGATTCAACTCTGTTTAGGACTGGGAAACAAACGCTAGCTCGCCTTGCAAGAAACACACTCTGCTTTTGAGAAAACAGCACTCTTCTACTCTCCTGTGTTTCCTATAGGGCCAGAACAGTGAGCTTGCTCAGAACAAAAGAACTGTGCTTCCTACACACACGGGGCATATCTAGTTCAACTCTGATTAGGAAACTGACAAGAACAGTAGCTTCTCTTCAGTCCAATACACTGTACTTGTTGGGAACAGACGCGAGTGCTATTTGCACTGTGTATGGCAATGGGAGCGCAATAGTGACTCTTCTTTGCAGAAAACAACTCTTGCTCGTAGGAGCAGAAACTGCATGGGATTCAACTCCGTTTAGGACTGGGAAACAAACGCTAGCTCGCCTTGCAAGAAACACACTCTGCTTTTGAGAAAACAGCACTCTTCTACTCTCCTGTGTTTCCTATAGGGCCAGAACAGTGAGCTTGCTCAGAACAAAAGAACTGTGCTTCCTACACACACGGGGCATATCTAGTTCAACTCTGCTTACGATACTGACCAGAACAGTAGCTTCTCTTCAGTCCAATACACTGTACTTGCTGGGAACAGACACGAGTGCTATTTGCACTGTGTATGGCAATGGGAGCGCAATAGTGGCTCTTCATAGCAGAAAACAACTCTTGCTCGTAGGACCAGAATCTGCATGGGATTCAACTCCGTTTAGGACTGGGAAACAAACGCTAGCTCGCCTTGCAAGAAACACACTCGCTTTTGAGAAAACAGCACTCTCTACTCTCCTGTGTTTCCTATAGGGCCAGAACAGTGAGCTTGCTCAGAACAAAAGAACTGTGCTTCCTACACACACGGGGCATATCTAGTTCAACTCTGCTTAGGAAACTGACCAGAACAGTAGCTTCTCTTCAGTCCAATACACTGTACTTGCTGGGAACAGACGCGAGTGCTATTTGCACTGTGTATGGCAATGGGAGCGCAATAGTGACTCTTCTTGGCAGAACACAACTCTTGCTGGTAGGACCAGAATCTGCATGGGATTCAACTCCGTTTAGGACTGGGAAACAAACGCTAGCTCGCCTTGCAAGAAACACACTCTGCTTTTGAGAAAACAGCACTCTTCTACTCTCCTGTGTTTCCTATAGGGCCAGAACAGTGAGCTTGCTCAGAACAAAAGAACTGTGCTTCCTACACACACGGGGCATATCTAGTTCAACTCTGCTTAGGAAACTGACAAGAACAGTAGCTTCTCTTCAGTCCAATACACTGTACTTGCTGGGAACAGACGCGAGTGCTATATGCACTGTGTATGGCAATGGGAGCGCAATAGTGGCTCTTCTTAGCAGAAAACAACTCTTGCTCGTAGGACCAGAATCTGCATGGGATTCAACTCCGTTTAGGACTGGGAAACAAACGCTAGCTCGCCTTGCAAGAAACACACTCTGCTTTTGAGAAAACAGCACTCTTCTACTCTCCTGTGTTTCCTATAGGGCCAGAACAGTGAGCTTGCTCAGAACAAGAGAACTGTGCTTCCTACACACACGGGGCATATCTAGTTCAACTCTGCTTAGGAAACTGACAAGAACAGTAGCTTCTCTTCAGTCCAATACACTGTACTTGCTGGGAAAAGACCCGAGTGCTATTTGCACTGTGTATGGCAATGGGAGCGCAATAGTGGCTCTTCTTAGCAGAAAACAACTCTTGCTCGTAAAACCAGAATCTGCATGGGATTCAACTCCGTTTAGGACTGGGAAACAAACGCTAGCTCGCCTTGCAAGAAACACACTCTGCTTTTGAGAAAACAGCACTCTTCTACTCTCCTGTGTTTCCTATAGGGCCAGAACAGTGAGCTTGCTCAGAACAAAAGAACTGTGCTTCCTACACACACGGGGCATATCTAGTTCAACTCTGCTTAGGAAACTGACAAGAACAGTAGCTTCTCTTCAGGCAAATACACTGTATTTGCTGGGAACAGACGCGAGTGCTATATGCACTGTGTATGGCAATGGGAGCACAATAGTGGCTCTTCTTAGCAGAAAACAACTCTTGCTCGTAGGACCAGAATCTGCATGGGATTCAACTCCGTTTAGGACTGGGAAACAAACGCTAGCTCGCCTTGCAAGAAACACACTCTGCTTTTGAGAAAACAGCAATCTTCTACTCTCCTGTGTTTCCTATAGGGCCAGAACAGTGAGCTTGCTCAGAACAAAAGAACTGTGCTTCCTACACACACGGGGCATATCTAGTTCAACTCTGCTTAGGAAACTGACCAGAACAGTAGCTTCTCTTCAGTCCAATACACTGTACTTGCTGGGAACAGACGCGAGTGCTATTTGCACTGTGTATGGCAATGGGAGCGCAATAGTGACTCTTCTTGGCAGAACACAACTCTTGCTGGTAGGACCAGAATCTGCATGGGATTCAACTCCGTTTAGGACTGGGAAACAAACGCTAGCTCGCCTTGCAAGAAACACACTCTGCTTTTGAGAAAACAGCACTCTTCTACTCTACTCTCCTGTGTTTCCTATAGGGCCAGAACAGTGAGCTTGCTCAGAACAAAAGAACTGTGCTTCCTACACACACGGGGCATATCTACTTCAACTCTGCTTAGGAAACTGACAAGAACAGTAGCTTCTCTTCAGTCCAATACACTGTACTTGCTGGGAACAGACGCGAGTGCTATTTGCACTGTGTATGGCAATGGGAGCGCAATAGTGGCTCTTCTTAGCAGAAAACAACTCTTGCTCATAGGACCAGAATCTGCATGGGATTCAACTCCGTTTAGGACTGGGAAACAAACGCTAGCTCGCCTTGCAAGAAACACACTCTGCTTTTGAGAAAACAGCACTCTTCTACTCTCCTGTGTTTCCTATAGGGCCAGAACAGTGAGCTTGCTCAGAACAAAAGAACTGTGCTTCCTACACACACGGGGCATATCTAGTTCAACTCTGCTTAGGAAACTGACAAGAACAGTAGCTTCTCTTCAGTCCAATACACTGTACTTGCTGGGAACAGACGCAATGGGAGCACAATAGTGACTCTTCTTAGCAGAAAACAACTCTTGCTCGTAGGACCAGAAACTGCATGGGATTCAACTCCGTTTAGGACTGGGAAACAAACGCTAGCTCGCCTTGCAAGAAACACACTCTGCTTTTGAGAAAACAGCACTCATCTACTCTCCTGTGTTTCCTATAGGGCCAGAACAGTGAGCTTGCTCAGAACAAATGAACTGTGCTTCCTACACACACGGGGCATATCTAGTTCAACTCTGCTTAGGAAACTGACAAGAACAGTAGCTTCTCTTCAGTCCAATACACTGTACTTGCTGGGAACAGATCGAGTGCTATTTGCACTGTGTATGGCAATGGGAGCGCAATAGTGACTCTTCTTAGCAGAACACAACTCTTGCTCGTAGGACCAGAATCTGCATGGGATTCAACTCCGTTTAGGACTGGGAAACAAACGCTAGCTCGCCTTACAAGAAACACACTCTGCTTTTGAGAAAACAGCACTCTTCTTCTCTCCTGTGTTTCCTATAGGGCCAGAACAGTGAGCTTGCTCAGAACAAAAGAACTGTGCTTCCTACACACACGGGGCATATCTAGTTCAACTCTGCTTAGGAAACTGACCAGAACAGTAGCTTCTCTTCAGTCCAATACACTGTACTTGCTGGGAACAGACGCCAGTGCTATTTGCACTGTGTATGGCAATGGGAGCGCAATAGTGACTCTTCTTAGCAGAAAACAACTCTTGCTCATAGGACCAGAAACTGCATGGGATTCAACTCCGTTTAGGACTGGGAAACAAACGCTAGCTCGCCTTGCAAGAAACACACTCTGCTTTTGAGAAAACAGCACTCTTCTACTCTCCTGTGTTTCCTATAGGGCCAGAACAGTGAGCTTGCTCAGAACAAAAGAACTGTGCTTCCTACACACACGGGGCATATCTAGTTCAACTCTGCTTAGGAAACTGACAAGAACAGTAGCTTCTCTTCAGTCCAATACACTGTACTGGTTGGGAACAGACGCGAGTGCTATTTGCACTGTGTATGGTAATGGGAGCGCAATAGTGACTCTTCTTTGCAGAAAACAACTCTTGCTCGTAGGAGCAGAAACTGCATGGGATTCAACTCCGTTTAGGACTGGGAAACAAACGCTAGCTCGCCTTGCAAGAAACACACTCTGCTTTTGAGAAAACAGCACTCTTCTACTCTCCTGTGTTTCCTATAGGGCCAGTACAGTGAGCTTGCTCAGAACAAAAGAACTGTGCTTCCTACACACACGGGGCATATCTAGTTCAACTCTGCTTAGGAAACTGACCAGAACAGTAGCTTCTCTTCAGTCCAATACACTGTACTTGCTGGGAACAGACGCCAGTGTTATTTGCACTGTGTATGGCAATGGGAGCGCAATAGTGACTCTTCTTTGCAGAAAACAACTCTTGCTCGTAGGAGCAGAAACTGCATGGGATTCAACTCCATTTAGGACTGGGAAACAAACGCTAGCTCGCCTTGCAAGAAACACACTCTGCTTTTGAGAAAACAGCACTCTTCTACTCTACTCTCCTGTGTTTCCTATAGGGCCAGAACAGTGAGCTTGCTCAGAACAAAAGAACTGTGCTTCCTACACACACGGGGCATATCTAGTTCAACTCTGCTTAGGAAACTGACAAGAACAGTAGATTCTCTTCAGTCCAATACACTGTACTTGCTGGGAACAGACGCCAGTGGTATTTGAACTGTATATGGCAATGGGAGCGCAATAGTGGCTCTTCTTAGCAGAAAACAACTCTTGCTGGTAGGACCAGAATCTGCATGGGATTCAACTCCGTTTAGGACTGGGAAACAAACGCTAGCTCGCCTTGCAAGAAACACACTCTGCTTTTGAGAAAACAGCACTCTTCTACTCTCCTGTGTTTCCTATAGGGCCAGAACAGTGAGCTTGCTCAGAACAAAAGAACTGTGCTTCCTACACACACGGGGCATATCTAGTTCAACTCTGCTTAGGAAACTGACCAGAACAGTAGCTTCTCTTCAGTCCAATACACTGTACTTGCTGGGAACAGACGCAATGGGAGCGCAATAGTGACTCTTCTTAGCAGAAAACAACTCTTGCTCGTAGGACCAGAAACTGCATGGGATTCAACTCCGTTTAGGACTGGGAAACAAACGCTAGCTCGCCTTGCAGGAAACACACTCTGCTTTTGAGAAAACAGCACTCTTCTACTCTCCTGTGTTTCCTATAGGGCCAGAACAGTGAGCTTGCTCAGAACAAAAGAACTGTGCTTCCTACACACACGGGGCATATCTAGTTCAACTCTGCTTAGGAAACTGACCAGAACAGTAGCTTCTCTTCAGTCCAATACACTGTACTTGCTGGGAACAGACGCGAGTGCTATTTGCACTGTGTGGCAATGGGAGCGCAATAGTGACTCTTCTTGGCAGAACACAACTCTTGCTGGTAGGACCAGAATCTGCATGGGATTCAACTCCGTTTAGGACTGGGAAACAAACGCTAGCTCGCCTTGCAAGAAACACACTCTGCTTTTGAGAAAACAGCACTCTTCTACTCTCCTGTGTTTCCTATAGGGCCAGAACAGTGAGCTTGCTCAGAACAAAAGAACTGTGCTTCCTACACACGGGGCATATCTAGTTCAACTCTGCTTAGGAAACTGACCAGAACAGTAGCTTCTCTTCAGTCCAATACACTTTACTTGCTGGGAACAGACGCAATAGGAGCGCAATAGTGACTCTTCTTAGCAGAAAACAACTCTTGCTCGTAGGACCAGAAACTGCATGGGATTCAACTCCGATTAGGACTGGGAAACAAACACTAGCTCGCCTTGCAAGAAACACACTCTGCTTTTGAGAAAACAGCACTCATCTACTCTCCTGTGTTTCCTATAGGGCCAGAACAGTGAGCTTGCTCAGAACAAAAGAACTGTGCTTCCTACACACACGGGGCATATCTAGTTCAACTCTGCTTAGGAAACTGACAAGAACAGTAGCTTCTCTTCAGTCCAATACACTGTACTTGCTGGGAACAGACGCCAGTGCTATTTGCACTGTGTATGGCAATGAAAGCGCAATAGTGACTCTTCTTTGCAGAAAAAAACTCTTGCTCATAGGACCAGAAACTGCATGGGATTCAACTCCGTTTAGGACTGGGAAACAAACGCTAGCTCGCCTTGCAAGAAACACACTCTGCTTTTGAGAAAACAGCACTCTTCTACTCTCCTGCGTTTCCTATAGGGCCAGAACAGTGAGCTTGCTCAGAACAAAAGAACTGTGCTTCCTACACACACGGGGCATATCTAGTTCAACTCTGCTTAGGAAACTGACAAGAACAGTAGCTTCTCTTCAGTCCAATACACTGTACTTGTTGGGAACAGACGCGAGTGCTATTTGCACTGTGTATGGCAATGGGAGCGCAATAGTGACTCTTCTTAGCAGAAAACAACTCTTGCTCGTAGGAGCAGAAACTGCATGGGATTCAACTCCGTTTAGGACTGGGAAACAAACGCTAGCTCGCCTTGCAAGAAACACACTCTGCTTTTGAGAAAACAGCACTCTTCTACTCTCCTGTGTTTCCTATAGGGCCAGAACAGTGAGCTTGCTCAGAACAAAAGAACTGTGCTTCCTACACACACGGGGCATATCTAGTTCAACTCTGCTTAGGATACTGACCAGAACAGTAGCTTCTCTTCAGTCCAATACACTGTACTTGCTGGGAACAGACGCGAGTGCTATTTGCACTGTGTATGGCAATGGGAGCGCAATAGTGGCTCTTCTTAGCAGAATACAACTCTTGC